>NW_028261392.1:8491547-8526547 GCF_051295495.1 Thamnophis sirtalis
TATGTAAGGTTAGTTTTGAAGATATTTGGGTGGGAGCTAGGAGTTCCCGAACTGTTGACTAAACTAAGATGTTGAAAAGCATCCTGGAAAAATTCTCCTCCTCCTCCTCCTCCTCCTCCTCCTCCTCCTCCTCCTCCTCCTCCTCCTCCTCCTCCTCCTCTTCCTCCTCCTCCTCCTCTTCCCAGAAAATTACATTCATGCTGTCACAGGTGTTGGACACAACTGAACAGACACTTTATTTTTCCTTGGAATAAAGTTTTATCTCCCCATTAATAGGGATCCTTGATGAGAATGACTCCCCCACACCCCAGTTTCCAATCTGCACTATTCTAGACACTTAGCCTCAGCTGTAACATCTTAGCAGGGCAATCATATCATTTTCCAGCTCAGTTGCTGCCTGTCCACCCTCCCATTTCCCTTTAATAAGAAACACTTTGACCCCTGGGAAACTATCTCCAGCACTCTCCCTCTTATCTATTCCAGACTTCCTTCATGCCAAGATCAGTCATCAATTTTAATTGAAAGGAAACAGGGTTTTTTTCCCCCAGCCCATGTGTCATACCATTGCATTTCAGTCCTGGTTTCATTGGGACTCTCCCCATACCGCCCGATCTGCCAAGGCCACCTTTTCCTAGTTCTATCAGCACTGTTTACCTTGGGAGGCATTCGGTCTCTTCTCTGATTAAGCTGACATCATTTTGGCTTTTGTGTTCCCGTAGTCATTTTCTGTTGACAGCCTGGTGTAATGGTGACAGACCCACTGTCCTTGTGAAAAGGGGCGGGCGGCATTGATTGGCTGGCTGCATTCATACAGGTCCTTCGAATGTCACCCGCGCCTGGCTTTGTGCTAACTGGCAGCTGACTGGGTGCCAGGGAGAAAGGTTATAAATCACAGATAACAGGCAAGAACCCTTTTGTACATATCACCAATGTCACTTTGCCTCACGTGAGGAGAAGAATTCCCTCGGAGCAATTAATTTCCTCCCCAAGCTGCAGACAATGCTTGTTTAATTCACAGCGATGGAAGCCTCGTGCTCACTGCACTCTCCAATGGCAGAAAAAAAAAAAGGATTAGAGGCACATTTGTTGAAAACAAAAAATAAATAAAAGGAGGTCCTTTTCTTCCTCACAATGCACCGAAATCTCTTGTGTGTGTGTGTTGGGGGGGGGAGTTGATGCTTGGAGAGATTTCCTGGTGACATGTATATCAGTCTCTGGGGCTTCTGTTTTCATGCTTCCAAGGAAAACAGATGATTAAAAAATGGTCATAACAAGCACTAGGATTTACAGCCCTCACACTCTTTGTCACTTGCAAGAAGAAGAGTGTAAATCAAGTCTCCAGCAGCACAAGATGGAGAACCAAAGGCTGACATGTCCCACAGGGGGAAAAGCTTTAAGGGCATAGTTCTGCCTGATGAAAGGCATATGGAGGAAGCTGTGAATTACGCCCCAGAGGCTTCAGCAACCATCATTTCTTGATCAACATCAAAGGCTTCTCTCCCCCTGCCTCCCCCACACATCCTAAAACAGGCACCATCTTGGTGATGCTAGATCCTAGTTTTAGAACACGAAGAGTGGAAGACAGCTAACCAAAAGGATCCTCCAGAAATAAAATAATAGGGATGTCAGCCACTAGACTAAAACTGCCAAAATGGTTGTCTGTCGACGTGAGAGGTGTAAGATGATCCTTTGCGCCCCCCACCCCCAAATTTCAGAGAATGATGGCATGCTTTGGGAAGAGGTGAAGGCTAGCTCTCACCAGGTTGTCCCAAAGGTGTTTTTTTTTTCAAGAGGTAACTTTGGTCTTTGTTTTTCCTTGAAGATTTTTCACTTCTTATCTAAGAAACCTCTTCATTCATAAACTGAAGAAGCTCCTTGGATGAGTAGTGAAACCTTTTCGAGGAAGAATAGAATAGAATGGAATGGAATGGAATGGAGTGGAGTGGAGTGGAGTGGAGTGGCGTGGAGTGGAGTGGAGTGGAGTGGCGTGGCGTGGCGTGGCGTGGCATGGCGTGGCGTGGAGTGGAGTGGCATGGCGTGGCGTGGCTTGGAGTGGAGTGGAGTAGAATGGAGTGGAATGGAATGGAATAGAATAGAATAGAAATAGAAATAGAATAATAAATTCATTGTCACTGTGAATGTACACTAATAGGCATGCATTAAAATGAAATTTTGTTGCATACAGCTCTTCCCCTCCAGTATATGCTACATAACCATCACAGAATACATAAACAAATACAAAATTATGCATATACCCACATACATTATACAACACAAACAAATAATACAGTCTACTTCAGATGTATACATCTACATGGAGAAAAATTGAATCTTCAGAGTTTACTAGATGGATGGCATACAATAGGGAATAAAGCTGTTACAGAATCTTGTAGTCCTGCTAGAAATACTTCAAACCCTCCTCCCAAAGGGGAACAACAGAAACAGACCATATAGTGGGTATGTGGGGTCTCTAACAATGATTCAAGCTCTAAGCACATAGTGCTTATAAGCAGCAACCTGAATAACAGGAAGAGAGCTTCCTTTAATTTTCTCCGCTGTCCTCACCACTCTCTGCGTGGGCTTTCTGTCTGAGGCACGGCCACCACCAAACCAAACAGTGATGTAGTTTGTTAAAATGCCCTCAATCGTGCCTCTGTAAAAAGTGGCCAGGACAGGTCCACTTCTTTCTTGAAAACAACACCTTTGGGACAAAAAATCTCCATTTATCATGAATCATTTCTCATCATGTTCTATTTCAGTTGGCTAATGAACTGAAGAATCCATCAAGTATAATTCATTCCTCTCACTCTCATTATTTCAACCTATATCCAAAATATCAATGAATAAACATAACCTATCCAATTCATTTATATTATTGGATAGGTTATGTTTATTCATTGATATTTTGGATATAGGTTTAAATAATTTCTATAACTCCTCCACCCCGTTATATTTGGATATGGTCCAAATTAATTTTCTCAAGACAGCAATGAGTTGATTTAGATCCTTAGTTTATTTTATTAAATTGACGGGAATGTATTATCAACAGCATTTGTGCAAATTATATATATAAAAAAACCTACAGCAAAACAATTACTTTCAGAATCATTTGTGCCTATTAGGATTGCTCACTTTCTCCATTGCTTTGCCTAATTTTCTTACCCAATGAATGATTTCTATAGATACTTCAAAAGTCACCGTGCACACCGCCCACGCAGAGAGTGGTGAGGACAGCGGAGAAAATTAAAGGAAGCTCTCTTCCTGTTATTCAGGTTGCTGCTTATAAACGATGCAGTTGAAGCCAATTTGGGATTAACTATAACAGCAGAAGCAAATTGAATTAAATCAGATTTTTAGCTGCTCTTAACAGGTACCAGGTAGGTCAAACCACAGCGCAAGCCTGCAACATCAAAGCAACATGAAGGTCAGTGCTAAAAAGACAGATTCGTGTTTTTAGTTCTGCTAAAAAATTAGCTGGATGACTTCTGGCTTAACGATTTCACAAAAAAAATAAATGCCGCCCTTTAGGAGACAAAACTTAAAGAGTCAAATCTTGTACTTAAAAAAAAGTGCACAGATGGTTTGCAAGTTTAATTACAGTCTCCAAATTCAACATACATATTAGCAGGCACACAACATTGTTCTTTCAATAACTTGGAAATCTGTAACCAAAAATGTTTATTAGGAAACAAGTCTTGGGTGTAAAAAAAAGAATCAGGAAATAAGAAATGTCTGTTTTTCTTTTAATTGAAATCTATTAGGAACCAAGTTTTAATGCTTATCATAGAGTATACTGCGGCGAGGAGGATAATATATGGATCTCGGCCACAGTGTGGTTCCTTATGTTTTCTGGAAGAATAGAATAAGAGTTGGAAGGGACCGTGGAGGTCTTCTAGTCCAACCTCCTGCCTAGGAAGAAAACCTGACACCACTTCAGACAAATGGTTGTCCACTCTCTTCTTTAAAAATTTCCAGTGTTGGAGCATTTACAACTTTGAGAGGCAGGTTGTTCCACTGCTTAATTGTTGTCACTGTCAGGAAATTTCTCCTTAGTTCTAAGTTGCTTCTCTCCTTGATTAGTTTTTACCCATTGCTTCTTGTTCTACCCTCAAGTGCTTTGGAGAATAGTTTGATTCCCTCTTCTTTGTGGCAGCCCCTGAGATATTTTTGCTGATTTAGGGTCTATTTTCAGGCTGTTTTCTTGTGCCTGCAAAGACCAGCTGACTGGCACATGCATGCCTGTTTTTTGGCTGTTTTTCGGGCCATTTTTCAGGCTGTTTTCAGGCCATTTGTAGGACATTTTTAGGCCATTTTTTGGTGCTTAAATGCCCATGAAGACCAGCTGACCAGCGTGCCAAAAACCAGAACAGCTGGTGATGGTGCGCATGTTCATAGAGCAGTGGTGGGTTTCCATATTTTTTTACTACCCATTTGTTTGTGCCCTCACAACGCTTCTGCCGAACTGGGAACAACCCACCACTGCCACAGAGAGGGCTCTGCATGCTACCTTTCGCATGCGTGCCATAGGTTCACCATCACAGATCTAGGTATTATCTACCTTCACATGCAAGGCTTCCTAATCATTTCCCACGCTGGTCAATAGTGCCAGGATGGATATAATTGTCACAATGTAGAAAGAGAACAGTAAAAAAAAACAACCCTCTGAATTTATTTGAATTCTAGTTTTATGGAGCAAACTATTCAAGTGATTACAAGTCTGACAAATTATTTGGTACCTTTTCCACCCGTGCATTATGTTTAGCAGCATTTTCTACGTAGGAAGAAGGAGAGAGAGAGAGAGAGAGAGAGAGAGAGAGAGAGAGAGAGAGAGAGAGAGAGAGAGAGAGAGAGAGAGAGAGAGAGAGAGAGAGAGAGAGAGAGAGAGATGGATGATGGATGATAGAGATGATAGCTAGCTAGCTAGAAAGCTGGATAGCAGGGTAACTAGATAGAGATAGATAGATAGATAGATAGATAGATAGATAGATAGATAGATAGATAGATAGATAGATAGATAGATAGATAGATATCCATCCATGTACCATCTGTCTATCATTTGTCTGTCTGTCTTATCTATCTATCTATGGATGATAGAGATGATAGCTAGCTAGCTAGAAAGCTGGATAGCAGGATAACTAGATAGAGGTAGATAGATAGATAGATAGATAGATAGATAGATAGATAGATAGATAGATAGATAGATAGATAGATAGATAGATAGATAGATATTCATGTAGCAAATACAACTTTTAAAGAAAGAGGGAAAGTTGCAAACCAGTGATCAGATTGTTATATTTTTAGTTGCACTGAGCTGTACGAAATATCTCAGAAACTACCACCAAGGCTTCAATGTCAGTTTTGATAATCATGCTAAATGCACATATTTGCTTATCTAGACATTAAAAATATATATTGGCTATATATCCATTGAGTTCTGTCTACATAGCAGGCAAGTTTCAAACATTCTAAAGGGAGACACTTCGCTGCATATGGAGAGTGAGGGTGTATATTTACCAAGGGCACCTTTACAGAAAGCGCCCTATGAAATATAAATGAGGACAAGACCAGGAACATAATTATGTAGGTTTTCAGCCAAGAAATGAGGTGAGGATCCCAAGGTGATACATCTTAGATGATAGAACTGAGAAATTAGGATCCAAGCAGAAGGGATATTTGGAAGTCACGACTTGCGGTGAAAGCTGAATCCCTACAGGAGCATTTCCAATGTTACACGTATGAGCTATAGCTTATGTTTGCTTATTTATTGGTTAGGTTCATATTTTGTCATTCCGCTAAGACAAGGGTGTCAAACTCAAGGCTCACAGGCTGGATCTGGCCCGTGGCGTGCTTAGATCTGACCCATGGGGCTACCCTGGAAACAGCAAAGGACCAGTCCATGATGCCTCTGCCAGTGAAAACAGAGCACAGGAGGGCCGTGTGTGGGTCTGCCATGCTCCATTTTCAGCCATGACAGCCTCCTGCAGCCCTCTGCCAGCAAAAACAGAGATTGCACGCCACTCCTCTGAGCTATTTTCAGTGGCAGAGGGCTGCAGGAGGCTGCCCTGGCTGAAAATGAGTGACATCAAGCTGGCCACGCCCACCTCAGCCACACACTCGTGAGGTCAAACACAAACCTATTGATCTCAAAAGGATGGACACATTCATTATGGAATCTCGAGAATCTTAAATCCTATAAACCTGAAATTTGTCACATATGTTCCTCTTGGCTTCTAGGTGCTCGCTAAGAAAGGATTTCTCAAAATGACCATCAGATCATTAGTATTCTTATACAGTAATTAACACACTCTGATGCTAAAGAGTTGTACTCCCCCTCCCCACCTGAAAAGAACTCTGTCCCAACTGCCAGTTGTCTATATTAACATGTTCTGATGCTAAGGAGTTAGACATCCTACCCCCTCTGCCCACCTGAAAAGAACTCTGTTCCAACTGTCAGTTGCCTCACATTCTGTTGCCTCAGTTCAAACTGGCAGACATTCCACTCATTCACGCAGGAGCGGTCTGGGGCTCCTTACAGTACTAAACATCAATACCTCACCAAAATGTCTACATCTTCCACCTATGGAACTGCTTCCAGACTCAAGGCAATATTCTCTTATCTGTTTCAATCCCACTGAGTCAATGGATTTGTCAATGAATTTCTCCTGCATAGGCCAATCACATGGTTTATCATGAAGCATGAGTATCCAGCTAGTATGGAGATGAAAAGCTGATTTGAAGCCAAAGGCTTGATTTTTTTAGCCCCAGACTCTTTATTTTCATCAGTTTTCCCCTACAACATCATTACACAGAGGCTTCCTACGGGGGTGCAAGAACAGAACTTCTAACCACAGATGTCTCACAGTTTGTTGTGAGCTTTACAACCGGAAGGTGGTAATTCCTGGGATAGTTTTTGTTTACTTGTTGGTTTGTTCTATCTTGGTCCTCACGTTCTGCTTCCCAGAGGGATCCTTGATATCTGGATCTCATTCCTAATAAGTAATGCCTGGATTTGCCTGAGCAACTTGGTCACATCCAGTGGAATGCAAAAAAAAAAAAATCATTTGAGCGATAGCGAGAACTCGACATTGTCCAATGTTATTTTTAAAGCATCCAGCTGTGGTTGTCGCAACGAATTCTTTTTTTTCCCCCGTTCCCTTTTTTGCAGGGAGGTAATAAAGAAGAAGCTAAGACTTCTGTTGAAGCACCACTGGGGGCTTATTTGCACAAAGCTGAAAGGAAAAAAAAAAAAACAGACTCGGTAGTCTGGATGTAGCTTCTACATGCTGAGAATTGCTGTATCCTCACAGCTTGTATGTCTTAGTAGCTTCTTTGTCTCTGGAGTACACACTAAGCTCCCGCTTCCAATAGATGTGGAAAAAGCAGAAATCTGCTCTCTTGCATCAGATGTGCTGCTTCTTCCGCTCATGTTTTAATCAGGGAACTTCCTTTATTTCTCTGTGTCTCATTCTCCACCATGGTACTGACCAAGAAACATTCCAAACGGTGCTTCCCAGGAAGAGTTGTAGAGCATGTTTTTGGTATGCAGAAGGGGCTTTATTTAGTTGGAAAATGTACTTAGCTGGTAAAGGGGTAAATAAGGTTTCCTTCAACTGAGTTTGACGCCCTTCCAAATGATAACAGAAAATCATTTTCCCCCGGGAAATAGAAATAGCACAGTTTGATTCTGTGCTATGTCTGTTTCCAACACACATTTGCATGTCTGTCTGTCTGTCTGTCTGTCTGTCTGTCTGTCTCTATCTATCTATCTATCTATCTATCTATCTATCTATCTATCTATCTATCATCTATCTATCTATCTATCATCTATCTATCTATCTATCTATCTATCTATCATGTATCTATCTACCCATCCATCCATCTGTCTGTCCATACATCCACCCATCTATCTATCTATTTATCGATATATCTATCTTTCTATCTACCTATCATGTAGCTACCTATCCATCCATCATCTATCTATCTATCTATCTATCTATCTATCTATCTATCTATCTATCTATCATCCATCCATCCATCCATCCATCCATCCATCCATCCATCCATCCATCCATCCATCCATCCATCCATCCATCTATCTATCTATCTATCTATCTATCTATCTATCTATCTACCTATCTACCTATTTATCTATCTATCTAATCTCTCTGTAGGAGCTACTGTTAACATAATAATGCCAGAATGAAGTCTTCAAGCAAAAACCAAAGTGACGTTCTTCAGATGCAACAGTTATGCAATCATACCTTTGTACTCGCTCGCCCCCATTGTCACCCAAAGGCTCCCCTCTGCATATTACTATGCCTATTTGCCTCCCAGTTTCCAAATTTAAGCTGCTGTCATCTTAAAATACTGATTTGGATCAGATCTGATTAGTACCTGGATGAGAAGTTCCCCTGGACTTCATGAAGTTAACAGGAGTCCATCTTTTATTTTTAAAACTGAAGATATACTCTCTCACACATGCCAGATCCTTTTTTTAAAATCACAAACTTGCCACATAAAATCCTAGCCTGCCTCATTAATTGTACATCTCCCAGGAGTGTTTAAAGATACAGAATATCAGTTAAATCCATTTTCATCTGCAGGAGAGACACAACATAAAATCTATAACTTTTATGAACTTAATATGATCCTCCTGCGAAAATTGTTTTCTTCTCATTTACTTCTGCATGAATCCAGAACTCTTGCATATATATATATATATATATATATATATATATATATATATATATATATATATATATATATATATATATATATATATATATATATATATATATATATATATATATATATATATATATATATATATATATATATATATATCTTTCTTTCCCTCTCCATCTCCCACTCTCTACCTCTGTCCCTCCCTCTTTCTCTCTGTTTATCTGTGTGTGTGTGTCTCACTCTCTGTTTTTCTGTCTCTGCTTCTCTCTGTGTGTGGTTCTCTCTCTGCTTCTCTCTCTGTCTGTGTCTTTCTCTCCCTCTCTGTCTCTCTCTCTGTCTCTCTCTCTCTCTCTCTCTGTTTCTCTCTCTCTGTCTCTCTCTGTCTCTCTCTCTCTGTGTTACTCTCTGTGTGTTTCTCTATGTGTTTCACTCCCTCTCTCTTTCTCTCTCTCTATTTCTCTCTCTATATGTGTCTGTCTCTCTCATTTATGATGGGATTCTCTGCTCAGTCTCCATCTCTCTACTTGCCTTCCCTCATAAATCCATATGATCACAAAGATCATCTGGGTGCCTCGGAAAGTCTGAGAGCGCATAAATTGGTTTAGTCTTTTTTACCCAGGGTGCCATAAAATTGATGTGAAGCTTGCCAAAGTCTATCACGAGATAATTCCTGGCAGTTTTCATATCTTTAGTTCACCATCAGTTAGCCGGTTGAAAGACTGCAGCTGAACAGATTCGTAGGGGTCCCCGTGTTCTTTTTTTTTAAAGGATAGCTTTATTCATACCCGTTTGCATTTCAAGCTTGTCAGTAAACTGGGGTGAAATATAAGGGATTTGAAATAGCTAGCCTGCGGCCACTGTCAAATTATGACTCTCGTATCACAAGCAGCGGATGGCACTTCCAGAGATAAGGAGGTAGACCAATATTCCGGCCTTGGTTGACAGCATCTGTGATAAAAACATTGTATTGGTCTTCATAAATCCCCCTCCATAATCTACAATGCTATTTGGGGAGGGGGGGAGAGACGATTCCCAGTTTTCCGCATGCAGATTGATCTCTGCCAATGATCAACCACCTGTCTCCCATTACCAGCTTTCAGCTTTTAGCTTGGAGGTCCTTTCAAAGGACAAACTCAATATTTTGCTCCACTTAGTCTACTGCAGTGTTTCTCAACGTTGGCAACTTGAAGATGTCTGGACTTCAACTCCCAGAATTCTGGGAGTTGAAGTCCAGACATCTTCAAGTTGCCAATGTTGAGAAACACTGGTCTACTGTGAAGCCTACTGCAAAGAAATTGGTTATGATGAGTCTGCAATTGTTAGTGTGGTTTTTTTTAATTGTTGCATAAAGCACAGATTTCAAGTTCATCTTCCCTATTATTATTGAGCCAGCTTCATGTTTGAAGTCAGATCCAGGGAAGAAATATAGATCTGGAGAAAAGTAAGAAAAGTAGAAGAAACGTGTATGGGATGGGCAAAAAATCTGCCTTAAAAGCAGAACGTGTGAAAAGGATTTGGATGCACTAGTGGGTCGTAAGCTCAGTGATAAAGGCAGCTGCAAAGTATAATGCAGTGACATTGTTTTGAACTCACGATCTCCTAGTCTCTTCTTTCTAGCCTGGTGCCTTAACCACTAGGCCAAACTGGCTCTATGAAACTGGTCAGTTCAAATTAGTATACAGATGAAAGGATTAGAAGTTGAAAGATGATTGTATTTTGTACAATGTTATCATAATGGTATGAGTATGATCAATGTAAGGTTATCAACATTGTTAAATAATACCAAATAATATTTGATGCCAAATAGTAATTATATAGTATCAAAATGAATGATACCCAGAAGCCACACTGTTCATTTCTTTCTTTCTTTCTTTCTTTCTTTCTTTCTTTCTTTCTTTCTTTCTTTCTTTCTTTCTTTCTTTCTTCCTTCCTTCCTTTCTTCCTTCCTTTCTTTTTTCTTTCTTCCTTCCTTCCTTTCTCCCCCCCTCTCTCTGTGTGAGTGTCTCTCTCACTGTGTGTGTGTTGCATTTGTGCTGATAAATAAATAAATGTAACAAAGGCAACAGTAAAATAATGGCTTTCTGTCATGATGGTCTCTTGTGATGAGCCGATAGACAGAGAAAGGAAGCAGTATGCTTCCTCCCATATTTGGGCATACCAGGGGTTGTGACACAATATATGATAACCTGGTGTTGCCCGGGTATTTATAGACATCAAAGCATTTGTCTGATAGGGTGCCATTGAGAGAGGCCTTTCTTCCCCCTACTCCCATGCCCATTATCCCTGCCCTCTCCCTTCTCCCTCCCATGCGCTCCTCTTTCCTGCCCTGTCTACGATCCTGGCACTTTGTCCCAAATTCATCAGGCGCTTCCCCATTGGTCCACCGGAGGGCGAACGCCATGGCTAGTTTTCCAGAGGAAGCTGTGAAGGAACTGACATCACAAACAATTGCCACTCTAGGATGCTGCACTCGTTCTCCTTAATGAGCCAGATGTTCCAGAGTTATGCTGGAACACACACACATACACACATCAGGGGTTTCTTACCCCACCTCCAATATTTGTTTCCAGAGGGTAAGTCATCTGTGTAGTTTGGTTGAAATTGCTCCAGGCGCTTCAGAGATATGCTGAACATACATACAAACATACATACATATATACAGCCTTTTTTAGATAGATGATAGATAGATAGATAGATAGATAGATAGATAGATAGATAGATAGATAGATAGATAGATAGATAGATAGATAGATAGATAGATAGATAGAATAGATAAGAAAGAAACTGCCCAAACCTGTCTCTACTAATGATCCTTATATTCCAAATATTGCTATTTAGAAAAGGGTTCTTATTTCTCATGACTCTTAACCGTGCAGATCAATGAAAATAGCCAAATTAAAAGCATATCTTCATTTCTGAAGCATTGCCGCTTCCAATATACCCTCACAGTGGTACCCTTCTAAGACAAGTTGGGTTGAGAGAAAACTTCTATGGTGAATGAGGGACTGACACCAGGATCTTCCACCATTTAACTAGTCAGGCTTCTACCACAAACCCTAGAAAACATTGCTTTCTCAAAATGATGGCTTTGCATAATATGTGAATGGAGTTCAAAAGGCCTATGGTTAATGGGTGTTGGAAATCGGTTTGATCTCTTTCCCAAGTCTTCAAAGTTACTGCAAAACAGCATTGATATACCAGGCATTTACTGCAGATGTTTTTCCCCCTGCCTTTGTCTATTTTCCTTTGTTTCAATTAAAAGGAAATGGGCATCAATAATTCCTTCTAATGCATCATGTACTGCCTTGACATTCCTTCAGTATCTGATAGGACTAATAGATTATTTAAATACCTTTCTGTTGTATTGTTCTTGTGTTGTTTGGCTTCAACATCTTCCTCTCATGGGTGTGTGTACGTGTGATGCATTATAATATTGTATTATGTATGTGTGCGTGTGTGTAGGTAGGTAGGTAGGTAGGTAGGTAGGTAGGTAGGTAGGTAGGTAGGTAGATAGATAGATAGATAGATAGATAGATAGATAGATAGATAGATAGATAGATAGATAGATAGATAGATAGATAGATAGATAGCATTTTTGCTGATAAATAAATGAAAGGAGACTAGTATAGATCTATTTAAAGCTATTTAGCTCTCATCAGCTAGCCATACCTTTACTGGGATTCAATCTTGGGCTGCTTACATATTAGGCAGTTGTATTATGGGAGGGAGCATACTGCATACTGTAATTGACTGCCTGGAAGGCTCCTGGAGTGGGACTGAAAGGCGAAAGATAAGCAGTATGCTCCCTCCCATATTTGGGCAGACCAGGTGCTTTGACAAAAGAAAAAAAAAACTTAAGCATTACCCTGGCTCAGCTGATAATTGAGGTTAATACAAGTGCCTAATATGTAAGCAGCCAAGTTCAGATCCCAGCAAGGGTATGGCTAGCTGATGAGAGCTAAATAGCATGAAATAGATTTATACTAGTCTCCCTTCATTTATTTATCAGCAAAAATGTAACACAAAATGGTGTTGTTTAAACTACTGCCTGGAAGGCTCATGGAGTGGGGCAGAAAGGTGAAAGGAAAGCAGTAAACTCCCTCCCATATTTGGGTAGATCAGGTGCTTTGACAGAAGAGAAAACATTTTATCTATATCTATTTCTATATCTGCACATTTTAGCTTCAGATTCTTCTGGAAAGTTAGGTAAATTTATTTATTGTTACCGCTCAATTTTTTTCCCCTCTACAGATTTTTAAGCTGCAGACCAGATTAGATCAAGGGCCGATGGAACAAAGAATACATCTCCTGGCCATTTAACACCAAAGTGCATTAAACAACTTAGCATCCCTTCTTTGTAAATTCTGCCCATTGTGTTGTTCTGCTTTGAACTAAAGGTTCCTCAGATTGAATAAAAATAGTACAATTATTGCCAAGAGTAAGCTGGGCACACCGTGAAGCTTTTGTTATGTGTCACAGATTCAGAAGGTCTTGAACATACGCCCTTGTCTTGATCTGGAAGACAATAGGCGGTAGCTAGTTGCAACCTGAGATTAAAGGTCAGAGCGTGCTTAATGTTCAGGAAGATTCTTATTCATCCAGAAACGTTAGAAACTGTAATTGGGAGAAGAATTAAAATGTGGCTGGTGAGCACTGATTCTTCCCAGAGATACTTTCTCTCGAAAACCAGTTTGCTCCTGGGGTGTGGTTTAAGATATGGTAAATTTGGTTTGGATTCATATACTGTAGGAGGCCATCATGGTGGTTGACCAGGCTGGGAATCAAAACAACAACAAGAACAGTAGCACATCAGAAGATGGTGCAGATAAACTTGACTGTGTTTGCATTAGGAGTCCAGTGGAGTTCAAGAGAAATTTTATTGCACAGAAAAATACTTCAAAAACATGAATGAATGATGGTTTAAACGAATGTAGGGATTACTGTAATTGTGCAATGTTATTTTCCAGGTTTGTCTGTTCGTATAGATCTGTAAATATATGTCTGTGTATAGATATATATGTTTGTTGTGTATGTGGATAGGCAGTACATTTGGCTGTGTATCTTTATACACATTATGTTACTGTGCATAATAAACATCTCTATGCATCAATGGTGGGATTCAAAAAAAAATACTACCGGTTCTGTGGGTGTGGCTTTGTGGGTGTGGTGTGGCTGTGTAGGCATGGCTTTGTGGGCGTGACAGGGGAAGCCTACTGCAAAATCCCTGTAACCCGACAAATGCGCGCACAACAAAAGCACGCCGACAAAACCGCAGAGCGAAAACCGCGATGTCATCAACACGCCGACAACAGCACATCGACAACAGCGCGCTGACAGAAGCGCGATTTAAGTTAAGGTAAGGGTTAGGTTCAGGGTTAGGTTCAGGGTTAGGTTCAGAGTTAGGTTCAGGGTTAGGGTTAGGGTTAGGGTTAGGTTTAGGGTTAAGGTTAAGTTTAGAGCACGCTTCTGTCGGCGCGCTGTTGTCGGCATGCTTCTGCGCTCATTTGTCGCCGCGATTTAGAACTCGCGGTTTTGTCACTACGGTTTCGGCAGGCACATTTTTGTCGAGCGCGCATTTGTCGGGGAACCCAAAATCCCCATTCCCTCCCAACCCCACTAACCTGCTTTCCAGCTCCATTCTTCTGTTCAGGGCAACAAAAGAAGATCAGCTGGGAGTGTGAGCAGGGCCAGCCTATTCTCCGGTTCTCCAATCTACTCAAAATTTCAGCTACTAGTTCGCCAGAACCTGTCAGAACTGGCTTAATACCACCATTGCTTTGCATATAGACGCAGGTGTGTATACACATAGATCAACACACACATATACAATGATAATCTTACAACAGTCTGACTAAATTTTATATCCAAGGACATATTTAGCACAATAATACAAACGTTTCCACTTGTGAGTGACATTGGATTGTTAAGTTAACATCATGTTCACCTTCATTGTTGTTAACATCATCATCCTTGGTAATAGGAAAGCAGGAAGATTCCATTTTAATTGTGATTATACAGAGGCTGTGTGTACCTTTGAACTTTCACATTCTTAGCACTTGTTGTGTGATACAGGAAAACGATCAACAATTTTAATTCAGGCTTGCAGAAGAATTTCTCCTGTGGGCAAGATAGCTATCAAAGTTGAAAGGCTGTGTGTTGTTTTGTTTTTCTTTCTCAGTGGAAACAAAACATGATGTCAGGGGAAATGTTTTAAGGGATACTCTCGTATATTGGTAAAGAATAAGGGGTGAAATTCAGCAGGTTCTCACAGGTTCTGGAGAACCAGTAATGGAAATTTTGAGTAGTTCGGAGAACTGGCAAATACCACCTCTGACTGGCCGATCCCTCATCTATTCTCTGCCTCCCGAGTCCCAGCTGATCGGGAGGAAATGGGGATTTTGCAGTATCCTTCCCCTGCCATTCGCAACAAGCTATGCCCACAGAACTGGTAGTATTTTTTTTTAATTTCACCACTGCAGAGAACTGATTGATTTTATCATTCCTCAGGTTTGTGTAAATTTTATTGTGTTAAAAGTGATTTTTTTTAAATGTAGAAGAAGATTATAAAGCTCCTCAACATATAGGCTACTTCAGAGAGTTATTCCTACCAGTTCGGACCAGTTGGCCAAGTAGGTAGTAACTCAACCGGGCACGAACCTGAACCAGTTCTCCAGTGCCACCATCTTGTTTTTTTAGTTATGTGCATGCACGTGTAGTGTGCATCAAGCGGGTACCACCCGAAGCGCATCCCTGAGTGAACTATAGCAATAGCAATAGCAGTTAGACTTATATACCGCTTCATAGGGCTTTCAGCCCTCTCTAAGCAGTTTGCAGAGTCAGCATATTGCCCCCAACAATCCGGGTCCTCATTTTACCCACCTCGGAAGGATGGAAGGCTGAGTCAACTCTGAGACGGTGAGATTTGAACAGCCGAACGGCAGAACTGCAGTCAGCTGAAGTAGCCTGCAGTGCTGCACTCTAACTACTGCACCACCTCGGCTCAGTAACAGAAGCTGGCAGTAACAGAAGCTGGAACCCACCCCCCCTGGTCTAGTTATACAGTCCATTTTATGAATTTTGCTTTGTGTCCATTTTGCTACATCACAGAGGGTGTGGTTTTTATTCTGGGATGTTTAAATGCAACTCAATTCAAGTGTCCAATTTGGAAGCCAAGTAACAGTTTAATAATTCTTCCTGCCAATCCTTTGTTCCCCACCTTTGAATTTATATGTAAACCAGAGCAATGTTATTGTATAATAGTCTGTAAATTGTGTTGTGTAATGAACACAAACTTGAAGTGCGGTATTCTTAACCCAACTATTTGCTACCTTGTACATTGTCATTACAGCTTACATGCAGATTCAACTTAAAGATAGACTTCGGAATGAAACTTGTACTGAAATGGAGGATTAGGATTACCTGCATATTAACTTTTTAAAAATGTTTTAACTTTTTTTTTTTTAGTATAACAGGAGTGTCTTATTTGCTGACATTCTATTCCTAGGACATATTGGGACATTCTAGTCCCAATTTCAGGTCAATGTACAAATATGGCACACATTCACAGTAACCCATTTCAATATATGTATGTATGTATCTATGTATGTATGTATGTATGCATCCATGCATGTATGTATGTATGTATGTGTATCTTGTGACGAGCCGAAGGACAGAGAATGGAAGTAGTGATCTTCCTCCCATATTTGGGCATACCGGGGGTTGTAAAATCTAATAGATACCTTTCACCGTGGCTTGGCTGTTAACGGATTAGAGCCTCTTGCGTGTTGCAAACCAATTTTTTTTTCCTATGTGTGCAATTACTCATACAGATATAAGATTGATTTTCATTTTCTTGGGGTGTCAGAAAACTATCTGCCTTTTAATATTATTAATAGCATATTTTAAAATTCTGCTCTGGTATTGTTTCAAGCCTTTTCACATCTCTAGATTTATCGTAGACTCTCTTGCTGGCATTTTTTTTCTCAACAGGTAGCAAATAAAAATATAAATATTTTTTTTTTTAAAAAAATGTTTGCTTGACTGAGATTTGTGTCAAGAGAAGAAACTGTGGCAAGGAAAAATTACTGCCTTACAGTAAAATCTAAGAAGCAAGAATTACTATCCATGATCCTATCCATAAAGAAAAACAAAACTTCCTGAAATGCTCAGGTAGCTGAGACCATTTGTGCAACATTTAAGGGTGGATTGAGAAATGGGTAAGTGAATGATCAAACTAAAGACTTCCTTTCAAACTCTCTGTAGTTTTATCTCAAGGAACGTTGGCATGGACAATTGCAGTCTGCTTCCCGCATCAACACATTTTATACAAGGTACCAATCTTGCTCTAAATCCATTTTGATGTTCAGGTTTCAAATGACAAATTGGAAGGGAGGTTTGTGTGAGATGCTGAACCAGAGAATGGGGAAATGAAAGCTTTCCAGCCTGACTGGAGTCTAAAACTCCCTTAAATTACTATGAAATATGACAGGTTCCAGTTTGCCCACTGACTTAGTAAGAAAATACCTCTTCTGCATCAAGTGGGAGAAAGTATTCTACTAAAACCCACCACACCTCTCTCAATCATTCGACCAGAATTGAAAATCACAGAGTTGGAAGGGACCTTGGAGGTCTTCTAGTTCAGCCTCCTGCCCAAGTATGAGACCCTATACCAATGATGGGGAACTTTTTTGGCTCGCATGCCAAAAGCGGGGGGAGCACAGGGGGGTCATGCACAGGCATGCCACACCCATAATGCAATGCACACAACCCCAGTGTGCATGTGCACATGACCAGTGCTGCCCCCATTTTTGGTGTGCTTTTTTCCAGATAACTATAGTATTAAGGGTCAATCAATCTACATATATAATTATCTGTACTGTCCATTGTAAGTACAATATACAGAGTATGACAAACAGAATAGAATTTATACCCAAGTTAAAATTAAGCAAGGATTATATCTGATGTCCCAAAAGTGCTTTTTCAAGAGGCAACTGGACTTTCTGGTTTTTCTTTGAAGACATTTGGCTTCTCATCCAAGAAGCTTCTTCAGCTCTGATTATATCTGATCATAAGAGTCACAGTGGCGCAGTGGAAGGCAGTACTACTTCTGCTGACTGTCGCCTGCCTGCAATTTGACAGTTCGAATCTCACCACAGTCAAGGTTGACTCAGCCTTCCATCATTCTGAGGTCAATAAAATGAGGACCCAGATTGTTGGGGCTGACTCTGTAAACTGCTTAGAGAGGGCTGTCAAGCACTTTGAAGCGGTATATAAGTCTAAATACTATTGCTATTTCTTTGTTATTTGTTGCTCAGTTCCTAAGCCATGTCCAACTCTTTGTGACCTTATGAATGATTCTAGGCCACCACGATCCTCCACTGTCTACCAGAATTTGCCCAAACTCATGTTCATTCTTGGAGCCCAAGAAAATAAAATCTGTCACTACCTCCATTCTTCCCCATCTATTTGCCAGGAATTGAGAGGGCCAGATGTCATGATCTTAGCTTTCTTAAAGTTGAGTTTCAAGCCAACCTTTGCATTCTCTTTCTTCTCCCGCATCAAGAGGCTTTTTAGTTCCTTTTCACTTTCTGCTATTAGAGTGGTATCATCTGCATATCTGAGGTTGTTGATATTCCTCCCGGCAATCTTAATTCCAATTTGTGATTTGTCCCATATTAGTCCTGTATCACTTGTATTAGTCCCTTATTTAAATGCATGTAAAACAGAGGTGGGTTCCTACCAGTTCGCACCTATTCGGTAGAACCGGTTCGTCAAATCTACCAAACCGGTTGAAGAGGTTCCACCAGTGGACCCGGAAAGCAGGCCACACCTACAGAAGAGGTTCCAAATTTTTTTGAAACCCACCACTGGTCCTTGGATATGATTATTCTACACTATCATGCTCATATTTATAAATCTCAGTGCCTCTGTGAAAGGTAATGATGACTACTGTGTTTGTGGTGCAATCAGAACATTGCGTGTGTTGAAGTTGTTTTAACGCAAACCAAAGATGCCTTTTAAAAAACAAGTTTACATCATATTCTTATGCATGCCAGTGCTGTGTGTGAGGTAATTTAAGGTGATTCTGACAAGTGTCGTTGGCATCTTCATATCCAGTCACATGGGCGGCAAGCCAGTCCCATCCGATCACATGGGCAGCAAGCCACTCCCACAAAGGAGGCCACACCCACAGAGTAGGTTTGAACAATTTTTGAAACCCCACACTGATGTAAAACCAGCCATAATCAGCTGTGTGTGTTGCGGGGGGGGGGGGGCAGAAACAGGATGTAAATCATATGCATTCCAGTCTTGCCATGTGACAGCAGCCATGAAAATGTTCCTGCTGTGTGTTCCTTGCAGCTGGGTGAGCTTCCACCCTTTCTAACTTTAGTACCTGTAGTGTCTTTAATTAAAAAGAATAGAATTTCATTTAAAGACTGGGCAGTTTATACTACCAAAAAAGAGATAATAGCAAGAATGGGGGGCAAATAGAATCTGCATTAATCAGCTCCCAAGTTAGCCTAAGGCTTCTATCCACAAAGGTTTATCAGAATAGAATATTTTTTAGGGTCTAGGTGGATGAATCAGGAGAGGTCTCCTGATATCTCAGTGGGCAGTGTATTTCATGTAACAGGAGCTGGTCAATCTTCACATCTTTTATCTCATGTGGAGTGGGGACCTACAGCTGGTCCCTTTGGGATGCATGTAATATACGGAGTATAAGATGCACCTTCCCCCCCCCTAAAAGAGGGTGAAAATTTGGGTGTGTCTTATACACTGAATGTAGTCCCACCCACCCACCAGCCTCCACCCTTTGGCCTCTGCCTCCCAGCAATTTACCTCCTTGCATCAAACGGGAAAAATGGGGCTTGTGAAGGTGGAAATAGGCTATGTCAATCTCTGAAGCCTGAAACAGCTGATCATTGGGAGGCCCACGCTGAAATTGAAAGTGAAACTTGCTGTTTGCTGTAAGGGGCAAATTGCTGGGAGGCAGAGGGAGATTTTTTTTCTTCTAATCAGGCTAAACTGAAACAGGCTGTTTGCTGTTTGCTGCAAGGGAGTAAGTCAATAACTATAAATGCCTATAGAATGTTCAAATTATTAGACTTATTTTTTTAAAGATTGCTTTATTATTGTTCTAGGCAACTTAACATGATGAAACTTTTTAAAGTAACTGCTTGATCTGAAGTGGCCCAGTGCTATTGTATCCTCTTTTAAATAGCAAAGAATAATGTATACTTCCAGAAAGTCATGTCAATTTTAACAGCTTCTGTACAAGTATAGTCTGAAATGTAACACCACAATGTATATTGTTTGTACTGTTTGCTGTTTGCTGCAAGGAGGCAAATTGCTGGGAGGCAAAGGCAGATTTCTTTCCCTTGTTTTCCTCCCCAAAAGCTAGATACATGTTATACTTTGGAGTGAAATATCAACAACCTCAGATATGCAGATGATACTAATCTAATGGGAGAAAGTGAAGAGGAACTAAAGAGTCTCTTGATGTGGGTGAAGAAAATCTTAAGTATTCTGTTGAGGAATCCATGAAGAATTTTGGATAATGATTTTTTTTCAATCAAGGAAGCTTCAGATTGATACCTTGAATTTCTTTTATTGACAAGCTAATTGTCAACAAACCTGACTGCAAAACAAAAACTTGGAAATATTTTTTGGAAAAAAAAATACAGAGTAAACAAACAAGCACACCCACCCACTCCGAAATGAGTATTCTCAGTCTCAGTGCATTTCAGCATGGCGTCTTGTGGGCTATTAATTGCACAAAACGAAAACACAGATTGCTTGTTATGCACAAAATTATCAACTCATTTTCACTGTTGCCAAAAAATTATATTGATGGACAGCTATTTGTCTAAAATGGTGTAGGGTCTCCTGCCTGAGCGGAGCAGAAAGGGACAACTTGCCACAGCCAAATCACTGGAACCAACTAGACATGGCCAACTCGCCATGGCCAACTTGGCATGGCCCACTCACCGCAACCAACTCCCTGCAGGACAACACATCACGGCTACCTTTCTTTTGGGATGACTAGCAGTGGAACCATTCGAAAATTCTATTTCATTATTTAAAATAAATAAATAAAAAAAGTTTTAATTTTTGCAATTCCCATTTCATTCTGTTCCCCCCTTTTGCATACTTTCTTTAATGATACTATACCAGAGGTGGGTTCCTACCAGTTCACACTTATTCGGTAGAACCAGTTTGTCAAATCTACCGAACCGGTTAGAAGAGGTTCCAACAGTGGACCCGGAAAGCAGGCCATACCTACAGAAGAGGTTCCAAAAATTTTTGAAATCCACCACTGGTCCTTGGATATGATTATTCTACACTATCATGCTCATATCTATAAAACTCAGTGCCTCTGTGAAAGGTAAGGATGACCACTGTGTTTGTGGTGCAATCAGAACATTGTGTGTGTTGAAGTTGTTTTAACGCAAACCAAAGATGCCTTTTAAAAAACAAGTTTACATCCTATTCTTATGCATGCCAGTGCTGTGTGTGAGGTAATTTAAGGTGGTTCTGACAAGTGTCATCGGCATCTTCATATCCGGTCACATGGGCGGCAAGCCACTCCCATCCGGTCACATGTGTGGCAAGCCACTCCCACAAAGGAGGCCACACCCACAGAGTGGGTTCAAACAATTTTTGAAACCCACCACTGTTCTATACCATTATTTCTTTGATATTAGTGTAACTCTGAAATTAATGTAAGACATGGTGATATTGCCTGTGGCAAGATGGCCATGGGGAATTGCCCATGGGGAATTGTTATAGACCTTGAGGACGGGTGGGGGGTGGACTAGCAAACCTTCCAGCTGTGTTATTCTTTCTATTCATCATATTTGAACAGGCACATATCCCAGTTTTGGATCGATACCTATTTCTACTTTCCAGAATAAAAGAAAGCATTTTTTTTTAAAAAAAATTGTCCCTGTTTTATCTTATCAAATGTACCTCCCCATTTGCCCATCTGACCATTGCTTGGCCTGGATATGTAATTTTCCCTTCTTCTTCCACCCGTCCTTTTATACAGGCAAACTTCTGTAATAAGTAAATTAATTTAATCATCAATATAAATTTACCTACCCTGCAGGACTATTAATTTTAATTTATTTGTCTGAGACCTTTCATAGCCTCTGATGTTAGAAGGAAACTGAATGCTTTAGAGCTTATATAAATGCAGCCACAGCATTTATCTGCTTTTCATTAAAAAGCAGACAAAAACACTTATATACAGTTGTGCACGTGTGTCTGTGTGTGTTTGTGTGTGTGTGTGTGTGTGTGTCTGTTTTGAACCAGATTTGTTCAAGTCAAACCAGCTCTTAAAGCAATAGCACATTTCAGCGTTGCTTGCAAACATTTTCTTATTAATGCTGATCTGTGGCTGTGACAAAATTATCCCTGTTAGACTTTCTTCTCAATGTATTCCTTCAGTTTTATGATTGCTGAAAGAGATCCCTTATATGCAATATATTTGTGGAAAAAATGGACACTTCACTTGTGAGGATGATCAACAATGAAGGGAAATGACATACAAAAGATATTAAAAATATAGTCTTCATTTTGACTTAGATGATGATGGAGGAGGAGGAGGAAAACGAGGAAAAGGGGAAGGAGAGGAGGAGGAGGAGGAGGAGGAGGAGGAGGAGGAGGAGGAGGAGGAGGAGAAGAAGAAGAAGAAGAAGAAGAAGAAGAAGAAGAAGAAGAAGAAGAAGAAGAAGAAGAAGAAGAAGAAGAAGAAGAAGAAGAATTATTACATGCCAGTGAAAGTTTACTGATTGAGCATTTCATATATATTCAGCAGTACAATGGAGTGGAAATTGTGTGAATATATTTCTACATCTAATGGCGGGGCAGGTGACCTAGAGGTGAAGAAGAGTGGCACTGTGGCCTAGAGGTGAAGACTCTTGCATCCCACTCAGAAAGTTGAGAGTTCAACCCTAGGCAGAAACACATATTTCTCTATCAGGGAACAAAGAGAAAAGATCTGCTGTGAACTCTGTGTAGGCATTGGGAAGGGCATCTGGCCAGTAAACTCTCAGATCAACTCAGTCTCCCTGACTCCATTCTGATAAAAAGAGATTGAAGGTAAAAGTTTCCTTGCACATATGTTCTAGTTTTTCCCGACTCTAGGGGGCAGTGCTCATCTCTGTTTCAAAGCTGAAGAGCCAGTGCTGGATTACAGGGTTGTAAAAAAAAAACCAAAAAACCTTCCATATCTAATATAACATCAACCTCTCAGTTTATATTCAAGTGCATTGTGAGGAGTGGTCATAGATGTTTTTTGACTACCCCAAGCAGAGGTGGGTTCCTACCGGTTCGGCCCGGTTTGGCCGAGTAGGTAGTAACTTGGCCTGCCACGCCCCCAAACCGGGTCTCTTGGTGCCGCCATAGGTGCCACCATCTTGGTTTTTATTTTATTTTTTAGTGCTGCATATGTGCGCATAGCAGCATGCCCCTGAGCAATAGCAGCAGCCGAAACCCACCCCAGGGCAAGCCACTAGAATGTAAACTGAAAGCAAATCCCATTGTTTACTAGCACTGATGAAGTTACCTAGTTTGGTTAATAGCAGTGGTGGGTTTCAAAAATTGTTCGAACCTACTCTGTAGGTGTGGCCTCCTTTGTGGGAGTGGCTTGCTGCCCACGTGACCGGATGGGAGTGGCTTGATGCCCATGTGACCAGATATGAAGATGCCGAAGACACTTGTCAGAACCACCTTAAATTACCTCACACACAGCACTGGCATGCATAAGAATATGAGGTAAACTTCTTTTTTAAAAGGCATCTTTGGTTTGCGTTAAAACAACTTCAACACACGCAATGTTCTGATTGCACCACAAACGCAGTAGTCATCCTTACCTTTCACAGAGGCACTGAGTTTTATAAATAGGAGCATGATAGTGTAGAATAATCATATCCAAGGACCAGTGGTGGGTTTCTTCTGTAGGTGTGGCCTGCTTTCCAGGTTCACTGGTGGAACCTCTTCTAACCGGTTCGGTAGATTTGACGAACCGGTTCTACCGAATAGGTGCGAACTGGTAGGAACCCACCTCTGGTTAATAGAACATCTGCAAGAAAACAGCTCAAGTCAGAGACCCCCTCAAATTTCAACCTTCAGTTACAAATATTGTCCCCTTATTGGTATCGCTTAATCTCTGTTTGGTGCGGAGAAGCAGAGGTTGCGATATGCTTCATGCTTAATCACATTGAGTGTCTTGAACGACAAATGCCAAAATGTGAGAGGATTAAAAAATATCCCTTCCCAAATAAAGGTTTTGCATATTCTTAGTGCAGCACAGCAGGCCTGGCAAGTCTAAATCTCATATAAGGTGCCCATCACTTCACTCAAAGGAAGAAGGAAAAAAAAATACGTCCTTATCTCTATTTCGGTATGTCAAGAATAGTATTGCCAATCTATTTTGACAGATGGCAGATTATTTTTCCAAGAGTCTTTTTTTCACACATGTTTCCACTACCGCTTGCAGAGGTCTTCCACTGAACCTACTGCCTGAGGGTACAAATTAAAATGTAAACCCGCAAAATATCAATAAAACTGTCAAAACTATATATTTCTCCCAGGATATATACTTTAAGAAAATCATGGCTTTTGGGCAACAGTTTCTGCCTACAGGATCACAGATGCTATCAAGATTCATTATTCGGAGATATTATTATGGCACTATACCTGTTGATAAGAGAATTTTGGGGCTTTATGGGAATTTGAACACGGACTGTGGAGGTATCTCCTGTATTAACTCCTGCAGAAAGAAATGCTCATATATAGTCCTACCCATAAGGAATTCTTATTTTACTTCTGCTGGAAGAAATATCCATCTGGTTCGGTTCCAAGTGGGGAGAAAGACACTGGAAAGATGGAGGGTGATTGGAAAGATGGCCTAATGATGAAGCAGAACCACCGAGCCCTGGTGCAGCTGACCACATGGAGTTGAGAGAGGGGCATTATTTATACCCTCTCTTGGAATTTGAACACGAGATTCCTGTTCCTCTGCAAGCTATCGGCTGCTGTAGGGATCATAGCTAACCTTGTAGGTTTCCTGAGTCAAGCTTGGTTGAAGCTTGCTGGTGATGCAGTGTCCCCAGGTGATTTTGTAATCCAGTGAGCCCCGCTGCTAGATAATCCTATGATGCAGGGGTGGGGATCCAGCTTCTTTTACTGCCGGTTCACTCAGGGATGCGCTTCAGGCGTGCGCACGCTCGATGCGTGCTATGCATGCATGCATAGAAGTAAAAATAATGCTTCTCTGCATGCTCAGAAGCAAAAAAACAAGATGGTGGCGCCCAGGGGTGGGTTCCTACTAGTTCTAACCTCTTCTATAGAAAAGGTTCCACAAATCTACAGTGCCGTTTAGAACCGGTTTCAGCTCCCACACCCCGCCCATCCGGACATCATTAAGATGAAGAGCGAGAGGAGGAATTATGGGAGTTGAAGTCCACAAGTCTTAAAGCTGTCAACTTTGAACACCTCTGGGTTTTTTTCTAAAGGGTTAGAGGTGCAAGGGTCTTGTAACTTGACAGCTTTAAGATTTGTGTGCTTCAAATGCCAGGGTTTCTGAGCCAACATTTTGGTTGTTAAGCAAGAGTGTTGTTAAGTGAGTTTCACCACATTTTACAAATTAGCTACGCCCACCCAGTCATATGGTTGGCAAGCCACTCCCACCCGCTCACATGACCGGCAAGCCACTCCCACAAAGCAAGCCACACCTACAGAAGAGGTTCTAAAAATTTTTGAAACCCACCACTGGTGGCGCCTATGGTACCGCCGATAGAACCTGTTCAGGTGCGTGTCTGACCGAGTTACTACCTACTCGTCCGAACTGGTCCAAACCAGTTGGAACCCACCTCTGCTATGATGTCCTGGAGGGTCATGGCTTCATCCCATCCCTCTGAAGCTGAAGGTGTTTTGTTTTGTAGATATGAGCCGAGGTGGCGCAGTAGTTAGGGTGGTGCAGTGCTAAGGGTGCAGTACTGCAGGCCACTTCAGCTGACTGTTATCTGCAGTTCAGCAGTTCAAATCTCACCGGCTCAAGGTTGACTCAGCCTTCCATCTTTCCGAGGTGGGTGAAATGAGGACCCAGACTGTGGGGGCGATATGCTGACTCTGTAAACTGCTTAGAGAGGGCTGAAAGCCCTATGAAGCGGTATATAAGTTTAACTGCTATTGCTATTGCTATATGCTGGCCCAATCCTTCTCAATGGGCATTAAATATCTGCTGAAGCTCTGAGTTTCTGTCTCCCTTAAGACTTCTATTTCTCTTTTAGGGGAAATATAATATTCTGCCTTTTTAATATTATTTTAAAACATTTCATTCTTCTAGGAGAGGGGTGGCTGGGTGTTAACTTCCTACACTTTTTTTTTTTTTTTTGGCTAACCGAGCACCGAATCGTCTGCTTCGACTAAACCATGGACGACACTAATTAAAATCAAAGGAAGCTTAATCCTTTCATAAGCTGTTTGTCTTTGTTGGGAAAAGTCTGAACAACCTTGTTACTTTTGATAACTTTAAGCCACTGACTCCCGGCACCCTGACAGATAGCTGAGCATGTAAAAACGTACCTCTGTATTTGGAGATGAGCTTAGCTGGCTTTATAGAGATTATTAAGGATGTTAAAGTGAAATGTTAGTCTTTCTTTAAAGCCCCGCGTTTCCACCAGTAATTAAGAGGTGATTGCATATGTGCCATGCTGGCTCTCCCTCTGTGTTAGTCATTGAAAAAAGCCAACACAAAACAATGTCAAGGTTTCCTGGCTTGGATATAAAAGCCTCCTGTTTGTGTAAAAGAAGACATCACAGTTTTTTTTTCTTCTTCTTCCAACATCTTAATGAAAAGAAAAAAGGACACTTCTGCTTATGAAGGCATTGTGAATTTGCTGAGCTTTAATTTTCAAGAGCTTTCCTGTACCTTTCAGGTTTCTATTATTCTATTATTATTTATTTACTAATATATATATATATATATATATACAATAAATATACAACATACAATGGACCGTAAGAAAGGCTGAGCGCCAAAGAATGGAGGCCTTCGAACTCTGGTGCTGGAGAAGACTCCTGCGAGTCCCTCGGACTCCAAGGAGATCAAACCGGTCAGTCTTAGAGGAGATCAACCCTGGCTGCTCTTTAGAAGGCCAGATCCTGAAGATGAAACTTAAAGGCTTTGGCCACCTAATGAGAAGGAAGGACTCCCTGGAGAAGAGCCCAATGCTGGGAAAGATTGAGGGCAAAAGAAGAAGAAGGGGACGACAGAGAAGGAGGTGGCTGGATGGAGTCACCGAAGCAGTAGGCGTGAACTTAAGTGGACTCCAGAGGATGCTGGAGGACAGGGAGGCCTGGAGGAACATTGTCTATGGGGTCACAATGGGTTGGACATATCTTCTCATATTCCAATGGCCACAGGTGAGCAGTCCAAGACATTGTACATCTGGGACCTGTCTTCACTTCTTTTATAGTACTATTAATAAATTGTAAACACTCACACAGGACATAAACCAGGTAAGGTTATATGCATTTGGTTGTGATTATTTTGATGGGGAAATGAACCACAAGCTTAAAAGTTCAAATTTAATGTACTGATTTTTTTTAATGATCGTTTTCGAAGGCCAATTACAAATATCACACCGAAAAAAGTATATATTGGAAAATTGCCATTAGACAATAAATGGTAGAAACTAACACAAGACTATCCAAAGATAAATTTGATTAAAGTGTGATGAGGTTCATTCCCCTTTTCCAAGCAAAATGTGATGAAATGTGGAAAAAAAACCCTAAAATAACTGAAATAGCTTTAATACTACTAAAGTGTAATTTCTCATAAATCAACACAGATCTGAGTTTTTACATCTGTTCAAATATTAAAAGAAGTAATATGATTTTTTTCAGCAAAATGAGCAAATGTGTGTTGTGGCTTTCATCTAAGATAAAATGATGAGATTTTGATATTGAAATATGATAAAATGTGTGTGATTGATTGATGAACAAGCTACCAAGGATTGCTTTGACTGCACATAAATATCAAAACCAGTCTTTAGACATTATCCCTATTAAGCCGCTAGCCAGTTTATGCTAAAATCTCTTCACGATAGATGGGCAAATCTTTAGCCTTTTAATATTCTATTTGGAATAAAAGCATTAAATCAGATATACTAATAAAACACATTTGTTCAGATAATGTAATGTTCACTCTATGGAGTTAATGGAGAATTAAATGAGCCACTTGCAACTAATAGTTATCTGTAAAAAAAAAAACAACATATCTTATATCGATGACTAAAGGATCCTTATTAACTGGTTAATTATGAGCCCTTTCAACCAAGGAAATGTATAAATGAAAAAAATAAAATATACCAGAACTGCATGGGTATGGATTTTAAGGTACCTGATTGCTAAACAACCAGTTTAAGTAGACTATGAGCCATTTTTGGAGAGCATGGCTTGTGATTAGTGGTTGGTTAAGCATATCTCTGATCTTATATCATTGCTCAATTACCTTAGGCTGCGTGGGTGTGTTGAAACTCTTGCAAGCATTCAGGGGGTTATTTCTGGAAGTTACAGTAAAACAAACAGCACAACATCTCTTCTGTCCTTCTAGATCTGGATAGTTTGTGGCAATGTAAAGACTCCAATCTGATGACACATTTAACTCTGCCTGCTCTTCTCCTACAAAGCATGAGAGATTGAAGGTAAAATTAGAATAGAATAGAATAACACAGTTGGAAGGGACCTTGGAGGTCTTCTAGTCCAACCCGCTGCCTAGACAGGAAACCCTATACCATTTCAGACAAATGGTTATCCAACATCTTCTTAAAAACTTCCAGTGTTGGAGCATTCACAACTTCTGATGGCAAGTTGTTCCACTGGTTAATTGTTCTAACTGTCAGTTGCTTCTCCCCTTAATTAGTTTTCACCCATTGCTTCTTCTCCTGCCTTCAGGTGCTTTGGAGAATAGTTTGACTCCCTCTTCTTTGTGGCAGCTCCTGAGATATTGGAAGACTGCTATCATGTCACCCTTAGTCCTTCTTTTCATTGAACTAGACACGCCCAGTTCCTGCAACCGTTCTTCATATGTTTTAGCCTCCACTTCCCCTAATCCTCTTTGCTGCTATTCTCTGCACTCTTTCTGGAGTTTCCACATCTTTTCTACATCGTGGCAGCCAAAACTGAATGAAGTATTCCAAGTGTGGCCTTACCAAGGCATTATAAAGTGGTATTAACACTTCACATGATCTTGATTCTATCGTTCTAAATCTCTAGAGAAAAGGTTTTTATATACCTCTGTTTCCCCAAAAATAAGACCCGGTCTTATTTACTTTTGGGCCCCAAAATAAGCACTAGGACTTATTTTCAGGAGGTGTATTATCCCCCCCCCATGTATAGGAGCCCCATTTCTTCTGTTTGCTTGCTGTGGAGCAGGAGGCTGTGCAATGCACCAGAATCATCATTGTGAGCAGGGGTGTCGTTGCCCACACCCCTTCCACCAACTTACCTTACAGCCTCCACCGCCAGGTCCCCCATGCCCAATACCTTGCAGGGGTGCCTCCAGCAACCCCGTCCAGCAGGACCTTGTGTGGGCACCATCCCACATCTGCATGCTTGCAGCTGCAAAAGAGCAGGAGGCCTAGTTATGTGCTGCTGCTTCAGCCATGAGGCAGGTGGTAGTGGAGCTGCCCCACATATTTCTGCTTAAATTGTAATTAAATACCATACTGGGTTTCTATCTCAGTATTTTTTTTAATAACTATTTTTTTTTTGTATTGGGATAGAATCAGGGTGGCAGAATGGAGATGAGCATTTACCGGCCAGATTCCCTTCCTGATGCCTTCATGGAGTTAACAGTAGATATTTTCTCTTTGTGCGCTGGTGAAGAAACATCCGTCACTACCTAGGATTGAACTCTAAGCTTCCTGAGTGTGAGGTGAGCATTTTTACCTCTAGTCCACCACACTGCTCTATCTTAGTAGGTATATTAAGAGCCGAAGTGGCGCAGTGGTTAGAGTGCAGCACTGCAGGCTACTTCAGCTGACTGCAGTTCTGCAGTTCGGCTGTTCAAATCTCACCGGCTCAGGGTTGACTCAGCCTTCCATCCTTCCGAGGTGGGTAAAATGAGGACCTGGATTGTTGCTGGGGGCAATATGCTGACTCTGTAAACCGCTTAGAGAGGGCTGAAAGCCCTATGAAGCGGTATATAAGTCTAACTGCTATTGCTATAACTGCTATATATTTGAAGAATATTAAGGAACTTCAAGGAAGATTAAATATTTTTTAAAATAATATTCAGGAGTAGGAGACATTTTGTACTTTCTCACTCAGCGCTAGGCTTGATGCTTTCAATTATTTCAGTTCTTCAAAGTACAGAAGAGGGTTTTTTTGTCAAATCATGTTTCTTTCCTAATAAAGTGGGGAAAATGTTGTTATTAGCATAAGATAGAAACAGCGCTCAAGATGAGAGGAGCAATCAGTAACAAAGTGCAGTAATAAGATAACAATCATGTTATCTTCACACGATGATTCCTCCATTGTGATGGATTTAATAACCGCAATATTTTATTACTTCCCTCATTTTCCTCCTCTCGCAGTAATATCCAGTCACAATTTACGTCAATGTTTCCTCCCCCAATATAAATTTGGCTTCCACTGATGGCAGATCGTTTATATAGCATTGTTAAAACCAGCATCTTAATACAGACACTCTACTGCCATTAACATGCTTAATGATCACAAAAGGAATATAGAATTGGATCAATTAAAGGAGGGGGGTTAGCCAAGCCCTCGCTTGAAATGTGTGTGGGCCACCACTAATGAAATGGTGCTCTCCCGAGTCCTTGTTGGGAAATATCAAATAAGCCGGACAGTTAATCAATTGGGACAGACATCACTGCTTCATTCTTACAGAGAGGAGATTAAAAGAAGGAAGGAGGAAGGAAGGAAAGAAGGAAGGGAAAGAGGGAGGGAGGGAGGGAGGAAGAAAGAAAGAAAGAAAGAAAGAAAGAAAGAAAGAAAGAAAGAAAGAAAGAAAGAAAGAAAGAAAGCATTTGGATGAAGGTAGGGTAGAAGGTACTCAGGAACTACAACAATTAAGATACAAGTTATTATTAAACACATTTTTCTATTTGTGATGTTGATTAATCCAAAAGCATAATCCACTCCGTGTCCTGTCTAATAATGATGCCTATTATTATTTGATATTTCTAGGGAGTACAGTGGCTGGGCAGGAGGTTAGCAAGCCCATGTTGGAAACCCAAGAGCTGTTGTAGGGTGGGGTTAAGCTGTCATCCTTCCCTCCAGCTCCTGTCAGGAACATGAAAGGAACCCACCAATTTGGTGCATCCAGTTGGGGGGTCCTTTCTGTCTGTCTGTCTGCCTGCCTGCCTGCCTGCCTGCCTGCCTGCTGCCTGTTTATCTAGCTATCATATCTTTCTATCTATCTATCTATCTGTCTGTCTGTCTGTCTGTCTGTCTGTCTGTCTGTCTGTCTGTCTGTCTGTCTGTCTATCCATCATCTATCTATCTATCATCTATCTCAGGTTATTTTCCTATTATAGCAAAAATGACACAGCTGTGTGCTAGTAGGAATATATTGATCAGATACAAGATGACACGTAAAGAAGCATAGATACTTCTTTACGAACAGAATAGAATAGAATAGAATAGAATAGAATAGAATAGAATAGAATAACAGAGTTGGAAGGGACCTAGGAGGTCTTCTATTCCAACCCCCTGCTTAGGCAGGAAACTCTACAGACAAATGGCTATCCAACATCTTCTTTAAAACTTCCAGGGTTGGAGCATTCACAACAACTGGAGGGAAATTGTTCCACTGATTAATTGTTCTGTAGGACATCTGTAGAATATCTGCGGCTTGTAGGTTGAATGATGAGGATCTCGGTTCTCAGATGTTTCATTATCTAATCTGATAACATCACTGGAGGCCCTATGAAATAAAAAACTGCACTTGAAAGATGTCAACTAAGAAGCAGTTTCAGCTATTTGAGTATTGCAAGTTGATACTACCCTGGGCCACTCTTAAGCGAGATATCATACTAGATTAAGAAGCTGGTTCTCAGTCTGAACACTTCCATCTGTCCTTCTGTTCAGTTCTTTTTTCATTTTTTAAGGACCTTCAGTTCATTCTTATTTTTTCCCCACTTGGTACCCTATAATTAGTCCCCTGCCTATCTTTGAATATATCTAACCCCAATGGTAGTCCCATCGGTTTCTTTGATTTTGATTTTGCTTTGCTTTTGAAAACTTCTCTCTCTCTCTCTCTCTCTCTCTCTCTCTCTCTTTGGCTTTTTCTGAGCCTTCCTTGATTCTTCTGCCAGCTGCTTCCCAAGACTCCTTAGCATCCAGTGGGCTCAACTTCCCAAACATCTGATGCAAAGCAGCAATTTGGAAATCTTTGAATACTCTTTAGAAAGTGTCTTATCAAACTTAAAACACAGCCGCAATTGGAACATGCCTCTTGGTATGTCATTTACTAAATATTAGAATTCACAGCTCCATGCTAACAACCAGAAATGTACCTTCATGATTTGGATCCATAATATGCAACTGCCTCTTCTTCTAGGGGGGGGGGGGGGAGAAAAGAAGAAGAACATGACCAGTAATTAAACCTATATTTCACACCATTGCAACAGTGATTCAAGCTCACATTATATTCCTGTTGGTACTTTTGAATGCGGAACATGATACACAATGTGCTTCTCACTTACATAATGCATAAAGCAACATTTCATTAATATTAATGCAATTGTAAAAATACCCCCCAGTTCAGTTAGGATGATGCCTATGTGTAAAGACTGGGAAGAAGGGGTGGGCAGAAAATTAATAATGGAATTAATAGCAATGTAATCTTAGGCTTCAGATGAAATAGAGGATATTTGGGAAGAATAAATTTAGATCCCGGAAGATATTTACAAATCTTGCCTGTTAGAAAAGTATTGGTTGCCTTTTGCCTCCCCACTTTTTTTCTTGCAACATGTTCAACAAAATTGTGTATTAGGTAAAGGTTCCCCTCACACATACATACTAGTCGTTTCAAAGCTGAAGAGCCAGCGCTGTTCGAAGACGTTCTCCGTGGTCATGTGGCCGGCATGACTTAACCCCCAAAGGCCCACGGAACGCTGTTGTCTTCCCACCAAAGGTGGTTCCTATTTTTCTACTTGCATTTTTACATGCTTTTGAACTGCTAGGTTGGCAGAAGCTGGGACAAGTAACGGGAGCTCACTCCGTTACATGACACTAGGGATTCGAACTGCCAAACTGCCGATTTTCCTGATTGATGAGCTCAACCTCTTAGCCGCTGAGACACCACATTCCTTTGTTTTGTATCGCACACACTTTTTTTCCTGTTTTTTGCTTTGTTTACCAAAATTGCACTTCTAGTTGAGGGTGAAATCTGCCTGCAAGGTGGACCAGGAGAAGCAACTAGAGTGGTGGAGAGGGGAGCGACGAAATATTTTGGTCTTCCTTCATCTCGCTTTCAAGATTGCTAATTGTTCACGCCGCAAAGATCTTTCTTTCTTTCTTTCTTTCTTTCTTTCTTTCTTTCTTTCTTTCTTTCTTTCTTTCTCCTTCCTTTATTCCTTTTTTCTTTCTCTCTCCCTCCATCCATCCTTCCTTCTTTCTTTTTTCTCTCTCTCCTTCCTTCCTTCTTTATTTATTTCTCTCTATCTCTCTCCTTCCCTCCTTTCTTTTTTCACTCCGAGACGAGGTGGCGCAGTGGTTAAATGCAGCACTGCAGGCTACTTCAGCTGACTGCAGTTCGGCTGTTCAAATCTCCCCGGCTCAGGGTTGACTCAGCCTTCCATCCTTCCGAGGTGGGTAAAATTAGGACCCGGATTGTTGTTGGGGACAATATGCTGACTCTGTAAACCGCTTAGAGAGGGCTGAAAGCCCTATGAAGCGGTATATAAGTCTAACTGCTAACTGCTTTTCGGAGACCATTTTTTCCCCATCATGTTCTTGCATTTAAATCCCTTCTTCTTTTGTGCGCTGTCTTTCTATTGGCTTAACCTAATTAGCGTTCGCAGTTAATGCAATCAGTGCGGTGTGCTGTCAACCCCTCGGAAAACGCTCAGCTTGTCTTCTCTCATCATTGTCTACGATCCATCTCGCTGAGTATGGCAATCGTCTGCGAAAAGGTCACACTGATGCCTTTTTTTGCACTCTGCCTAGTTTGCGGGAAACTTTTTTTTTTTTAAAAAATATTTTTTTTAAAGAGAGTTAAACCTTCTCCAACCAACCAGCCAGTCAACTAATCAACCTACCTACCTACCAACTTCTGGGATCTCAAACAGGCTGTGGAGTAGGAAAGGCTGACCGACAAACAGGTGACAGGTTTATTTCAAGAACAGGATTACTACAGAGTTCTGGGAGTAAATAAACTGTTAAAACGTACAAATACTCTGCCAACACAATTTCTCTCTCACTCTTACAACCCACTGATGAAACAGGGAGACTCGCAGAAACAACCTTTCTCCTCCCCCCCTCCCCCCCTCTCTCTTTTTTTTCTCCGGGACATTTGAAGGTCACAGACAAGAGAAGGAAGAAACAGACAGTGACATGATAACGGTGATTAAGAAAGGGCAAAGTCTAGAAATGATAGGCAGGAGATGGAAATGATTTCTCCCCCAAGCAATGGTGAGTGTGTGTGTGCGCGCGCGTGCATGTGTGTGTGTGTGTGTGTGTGTGTGTGTGTGTGTGTGCAAGTGCAGGTACACCTGCATGGATACACTAATTAAACAGGATTAAATAAAAAGAAATGGCTTTGTGTTTGACGGACACTCATGTATGCATTGCAAAAGGAGGAATTACCTTTCTCCAAGAAATAATTAAGATTGGCTGCATGTGCTTGCATGCACACACACACACACACACACACACACAAGGGGGGGAGAGAGAGACAGAAATAGAAAGAGGAAGGGGAGAGAAAGAAGGAAAGTGGGAGAGGTCAGAGAGAGAAAGGAATAAAGGGAGGGGGAGAGAGAGAGAGGAAGGGAGAGAGAGAGGGAGGGAGGGAGAGAGAGATGCAAATAATCCTTGTGGCTGGCACTTTTCAAGATTTATTTTTGAATTGATTAATTAATTAATTACTCACATTGGGGGAAATTATGCTGGTGAATGTAATTTAAAGCCGCATTCTAAAAGTTCTTGCACATGACTAATTGGCCTTTGTGACTTGGGCTAATCTTCAAAGATAGGGTCAGCCCTGGTGAGGAGATGGAAAAGAGGCCATCAGGAAATCCCAGGGCTGTTGGGCGGACTTAGAAGAAGGCCATGGC
>NW_028261392.1:8691547-8734047 GCF_051295495.1 Thamnophis sirtalis
GGGGGGGGACTCCATGATTTAGGAACAGAGTAAATCAGTTGTCTTCCAAAACTACAATCTTCATCAACATCAACAATATTTGTTTTGCCATATTTCTTTAAAGAATCAGCCATTAAGCCTAGTCCATCTTTTATTTGACATATCTTATTTTTAGATATGCGCCTTCTTATTTCATGCACGCTCAGAACAATTTACAGTGAACTGCGCATGTGCAGTCACTAAAAACTAAAATGGTGGCGACCCAGTGGCAGCAAAGGAACTGGTTCGGGGGCATGACAGGCCTTTCATTCTGCGCCCCACGCCTGAATTCCACTACCATTTCAGCCGAACTGGACCGAACCGGAAGCAACCCACCGGTACAAGCACATCAAAGGAGTTTGCCATATATGGTTACTTAAACTACACAGATCCTAGGGACTGGTGCAATTTTCAACCATGCCTGACTCTTTCATAAGCAGATTTATTAATAAATTGTGCTTATAAATCTTCCTCACATTCAAGGACTGAAATTGAATGCTGATAGATCTTGAACTGAAGCAATAGGCCGGCCAATAAAATTTTAAATTATTGCTAACATTCATTAAGGCAACTTAGCCATTTGAGAGTTAAAATCGTTTGCAAAATTGCTGATTGACCTGAATTTTTGATTTATTAAACCTAGCTAATAGATGCAACACAGATGTCACTATTAATACTATTATAAATTAGGGCCTTAATTCTGAACACAAAGCAATGTGAACTCCAGCTGTGGTCATTCCCGTCCCACGGCCACATTTTAAACTCAATCCGTAATACCAAAGTAATTATTTTAAAACGCTAATAATATATTCACATAATTTCGTCCCAGTTTAGCTCTGGACCTTAGTTATTTTGAAATGAGCTTTCTGTACTCCTAGCTGGATTACAAATCCAGGACATTAAGAAAAAAAAAATTCCCAACCTTTCTTTACTACTGAGTTATGGGGTGGCTAGATCCCAACTATTTTAGCAATATTTCATGTTTTTCTCATTGGAAAAATACATCATCCTATACAGATGGAGGGGTAACTTTTCTCAATATTCATTTTTTAAAAATGAAGTTTGCAATATTAGCGTTGTGGGTTTCCTCTCTTGGGGAAAATGCCTCCAGCTTTGCAATAGTACACCATCTGTGTTATTGTAGTAAAATGTAGATAGGTTGGATAATAAGAGTAAGACACTGTAAGTAGGCTAGATAGTAAGTAAGAAGGAGATACCAATAAATAAGGATCATAACAAGAACAGTTGCAGGAATTGGATTTGTCTAGTCTAGTGAAAAGAAGGACCAAGAAGTGACATGATAGCAAGAGCCGAGGTGGCACAGTGGGTAGAGTGCAGTACTGCAGGCCACTTCAGCTGACTGCTAGCTGCAGTTCGACGGTTCAAATCTCACCGGCTCAAGGTTGACTCAGCCTTCCATCCTTCCGAGGTGGGTAAAATGAGGACCCGGATTGTTGGGGGCGATATGCTGACTCTGTAAACCGCTTAGAAAGGGCTGAAAGCCCTATGAAGCGGCATGTAAGTCTAACTGCTATTGCTATTGCTATAATGTTCCAATATTTGAGGGGCTGCTACAAAGAAGAGGGGGTCAACCTATTTTCTAAAACCCCCGAAGGCAAGAGAAGAAACAATGGCTGGGAACAAATCAAGGAAAGAAGCAGCCTAGAACGAAGGAGTAGTTCCTAACAGTGAGAACAATGAACCAGTGGAATGGCTTGATTTCAGAAGCTGTGGATGATCCATCATTGGAGGCTTTTAAGAGGAGACTGGGCAGCTACTTGCCTGAAATGGCATAGGGTCTCCTCCTTGTGCAGGGGGCTGGATTAGAAGACCTGGATTAGAAGATTAGAAGTACTTGAGAGACCGCCTGCTGCCAATTACCTCCCAAACACCCATTAGATCACACAGGGTCGGCCTCCTCCGGGTTCCGTCTACCAGCCAATGCCATCTGGCTACTACCTGGGGGAGGGCCTTCTCTGTGGCAGCTTCGGCCCTGTGGAACGAACTCCCCGCAGAGATTTGGACCCTCACCTCTCTCCAGGCCTTCCAAAAAGCCATCAAAACCTGGCTGTGCCGGTAGGCCTGGGGTTGATGAGTTCCCCTCCCCTCTCGACCTGTGTGGCTGTGTGATTCTTGGCTATTTTAACTACTTGTATTGTGTTCTATGTTCCCTTTTACCCCCTTTGAGTTGTTCGCCGCCCTGAGTCCCTCCCGGAAAAGGGCGGCATATAAATAAAACAAATCTAAATCTAAATCTCCAAGGTCCCTTCCATCTCTGTTACTTTGTTCTGTTATCTGAACCAGGACCAGATAATGTCGATCCTACAGAAAGCAACAATATCCAACAGAACAGCCCACCTAACCACATACAACCTGATGAAAAATCAATATAGTAACCAAGATGGAAGCACCGAAGAAGTCAATGACATGTCTACAAGTAAAAAAAAAAAAAAAGAAACTCAGAGAATTGTAAGTGAACATCCTCAAGCATCGTTGTGTCAAATGCTCCCAACTCTAGATCTGTTGCAGGAAATGAAAAGAGGAAATGAAACTAACGGCTGAAGGTTAAGAAAGAAAGAAGCCTTGGTTACCTTCCTTCCCATTTATCCGTCAATTTAAAGGCAAATTCCCAGTGACAAGGTAAACAGTGTGAGAACTCCAGGTGCAACTTTCTGATTGGATTCCCCTGCTCCCAATAATCTTGGCATTCCTGACAGAGCCTCGTGTTCATCCTGATTAGCTGCTGCAGTTAAATATACTCTAATGCACCGATGCACGAAGCAACTCTAATTCGGCAGACAAACTTCCTATCAGTAGGAGATAGGGCTTAGAGCTTAGTGTCGTGAGAAAGAGATCTATATTTTGTCTATAGGAAGCAGAAGTGTCCAGGAGGTTAATACTGCAGTTTGAAAGAGTGCAGCAGATGGTAACAGTGTGTGGCAGTGAACCAGCTGTATTTCCTGCACCAAATTGCCCAGGTGTGACAGAGGTATAGTCTTATCCAGCTGATCTCTCCCTGCAGACATCATTATCAGTTAGCATAGCTGCTAACAATCTCTGGTCACTGCTCACATTATCTGATCTGCTCCTGTCTTACTTTGCCTGTTGAAAAATGTGTCAACATGCGTCAACAGCTCTGGCTGTTGAAAAAAAAAAAAAAGTATCAAGAACAATGTCGTATAAACTCATTTCCACTCATCCAAGGTGTGATGAGTGAAGTGGCCATACAAATCTTTGCTGTCTGTAAAAAAACCAGTGGAGGGACACAAATAGGACATTTTTTTTTCTTCTTCTATTAACAACCCTGTAATCCCCTGTATCAGGCTGAAGTCGGGATGAATAAATAGAGCTTGAGCATTTACTAGCCGGATGCCCTTCCTGACACCTACATGAAGTTCACAGCAAACAATAACTGATTCTACCCAGAGAGAGAAATATATGCCACTACTTAGGATCAAACTCACAGCTTCCTGATCTTGAAAATGAGAGCATCACCTATAGGCCACCACATGCTCCCAAATAGGATGAATACAATATATTAAGGAGAGAAGGGAAAGGAGAGGAGGAAAGAAGGAAGGAGAGAAGAAAGAGAAGAAAGGGGGTAGGAAGGGAGGTAAGGAGGGAGGGAAGCAAGGAGGGAAGGAAGGAGGGAAGGAAGGAGAGAAGGAGAGAAGAAAGGAGGAAAGGAAGGAGGGAAGGAAGGAGAGAAGAATGGAGGGAAGGAAGGAGGGAATGTAGGAGAGAAGGAAGGGGGAAGGAAGGAGAAAAGGAAGGGGGAAAGGAAGGAGAGAAGGAGAAAAGAAAGGAGGGAAGGAAGGAAGGAGGGAAGGAAGGAAGGAGGGAAGGAGAGAAGGAGGGAAGGGGAAGGAGGGAGGGAAGGAAGGGGAGTAGGAAAGAAAAAACGAGGGAAGGAAAGAGGGAGGGAGGGAAGAAGAAGTAGGACCGTTGTAAGATAAGATGGATCTATGGGACGTTAAAAAAGCAATTTTCAAGTATATTGTCAACAGTAGAGAAAAATTGTTATAAATACATATTATTAATAATAGTTATGAGATCATAAAAAATATTAATATTTTTTTTAAATTTATCAGGAATATTCAAGATCTAGGTGTTTATTTGATTTATATTCTGACTCGTAAGTTTAATTATTTTAATTACTTCTGATCAGCCCACAAAAAGCATGAGAAGTAGATTTGTATTTTTTTTTTAACGGGACTATTTCAATGGACAGAAAGACTGAGACAGCAGCACTAATCCATTTTCTCTGTTTTCCTGTAACTTGGTTGCTGTTTAATGGAGCTAAGTACTTTGAGTGTCCATTAAGCAAGGAAACATCCTAAAAATAGATCAAATGAAACTAACCAACAGATAAACAAAGAAGCCTGGTTTTTACTGCTTCAGAAATATGGATGAGAAGGTCTGGTGGCAAAAGGAAATAAAGACAATCTTTAAATAAGAACAGTGGGATACAACATTCATCCAATATGGGGATGAGAGAGTATTTAACTAAGATTACATCCCTCTATCAATTGGCTCTTTCTTTACTGATTTTGTGAAATGTCTTAATTTATGTGATGGATACTTGGAATGTAGAAAAAATAATTCTATTGATATTTTTTGTGAAAGATCGAAGCAAATATAATTGACAATCAGGTAGAATTCTTATATGCATGATATTTTCATTCTAAGAACGAGAAACCCAATAATAACCAAGAAACCCAATAATCTATAATCCCAGGCTAGCTTGGGGAAAAAAAGAGTATCTTGTGCTCCGAGGTAATGAAATAGGTGAGCTGAATGGAAATAACTAATCCAGTTGTGTGAGCCACAGGGAAGAATTTTATTTTCCTTTCTCCTCATTGAGAAAATAAACAAGAATAATCAGATGTTATTGACTTTAGGCAGAGTGAAGAGGCCTTCCTCTGTATCGTCCCAATTTTAGTATATGTGCTGCTTGAAGTGAGCACGAGGAGGCCTTCCTCAAGAAGATTTTTGAGATGCTACAAAAAACACCTCATTGCAAATTATTTATTTTGTTACTCCTGAACTTCCAGGCAGGGACGTGCAGTCACTAGAGGCAAGGGAGGCGGGGCCTCACCAGTCTCCTCAGGGAAAGGAAAGTATTTTAAATAATTTTCTTAAAATAATTAAAGCCAGGGTAGTTGCTACCAGATTTCAAGTCACAGTGGCTTGGTGTCTGCTCTCAGTATTAACTAGGAGGAGGCCAGAGAACTAGGGGCCTCTTTTGCATAAGGAATTTTTCTCCTTTTAAGAGTTAAGCAAGGGTTAACAAGCAAAGAATTCCTTATGCAAATGAGGCACATATTCTCTCGCCTCATGTAGAGGGCATTTTTAGAGGCTTTTTAGAGTTTTCTGGGAGGGACTAGCTCAGTCTGACTTCAGAGCTCTGGCTTTTCAAGAGGGGAGGGGAGGGCTGAGAGAAGCAGAGTTGAAATCGTCTCTGAAACAGCTGGAAAAGGTGCGTGTGTGGGGAGGGGGGAGGAATTCAAAAAGTTTGATCGGAAGGCAACAGGGAAAGGGGGGGTATGGCAGAGGAGCTGCTTTCAAGCCTTTGGAAAATATATCCAATCCAACTTCTGTGTTTGTGTTTGTTTGAGAGTGAGTGTGTGAGTGAGAGAGGGATCTAATTTCTCTGTGTGCGTGTGTCTGTTTGAGAGAGGGGGAGGGAGGGAGAGGGGGAGGAAGGAGGGGGAGGGAGAAGAAAAAGAATGGGAAAACTTATTTTGCATTTGAAAAATGCTGTCACTTTAAATCGGAACTGAGCATGCCTGGCTGTGGAATTCTGGGAGTTGAAGTCCACAAGTCTAAAAACAGCCTCACCGGGGCTAAAGCTGACCGCACATCACTGCTTCCAGGTAACATAATTCTGGACTGCTCTGAAACGGAATATATGGAGAAAACCCATACACCTAGGTCCCATTTAGCTGAAACAAACCAATGAAGAATTCACCACATGAGCAGCAGTGTGCTGTGCATCTGCCCTGCAAGCCATGTGGTGGCATCAGTGAAGAAACAGTTGCCTGAAGTCCAGCCTGATTATCTGCAGTGGGGAATCTTTGCACTTCCTGTAGCTTTGCACATTAGGACATTGCCGCATGTCATCTGAATGTAGCTAATATCAGCATAAGAAGCATGATAGTAGCTGAGCGCTGACCTATATGATCAGAACAATGAGTACGATGGCTTAGGGATTAGAGACAATGAGCTTGTCAGTTGGAAGTTGACGGCTTGGGTTTAAGACCTGAGCTCCGCAGAATGGGGTGAGCTCCCGTTCCTTACCCAAGCTTCTGCACACCTAGCAGTTTGAAAGCATTCAAATGCAAGCAGATAAATAGGTACCACATCAGTGGGAAGGTAACAGCATCCCATGTGTTTTTCTCATACGATCCATGTTGGCCACATGACCAGAGAAGCATCTTTGGACAGTGTTGGCTCCCTCGGACAAGAAATGGAGATGAGCATCATGCCTTAGAGTCAGATACGACTAGACAGGGAAAGCTTTATGTTTACCTAATATCCAATGAGCCTAATTGGTTATTTGCATGGAAATAATATCAGATCCCAGCATGATCCCTAATAAAGTAGAACCAGGCAAGGCAAATAGGCCTCTTCTTCAGGTGGAGGGGATTCCATCAGAAGTGGTATTCAGCCGGTTTGTACTGGTTTGCTCGAATCGGTAGTGGAAATCCCCGCCCATCCGCCCCGGCTCTATGCGGTCCTACATAGGCGCATTTTCACGCTGCGCGAATGCGGGTAAACTGTCCGTACACTATGCGTAAACTGTGCGTACACTCAGTGCAGAAGGCTGAGTGTATGCATGGACACACATGCTCACATTTGCAAATTGGTAGGGAAAGTAAGTCCATACCACCCCTGGATTCCATAAATACGGCCCCTGCTCTTTTTCAATTATACTAAGGTTCTCATGTAAGCTCCAGACTCCATGGAATAGAATGAAAGCTAACTCTTCCATTATTTCTCCAGAAGGACTTAGGTTTTAACAGTCTCTCACCCCCCCCCCACAACCTCCGAATGGAAGGATAGTGAATCTAACTTGACAACTGGTTCCAGCAAGACTAGATTAGGGAGACAATGTCAGCATGAAAACAGATGTAAAGCAATCAAAGGCAACTAAACGGCGGACACTGAAGAATGAACCTGCCATCAAAACTTTACCGCTGGATCTTCAGAGCAGGACAATTAGAATGCGTTTCCTCAGCCCTTTTTTCAAAATCTCCTTTTTTTCTCTTCGCTTGCATATTAACCAGAAGGTTCAATGCCAAAGGACATTACATCTCTATTCAATAATCACAAACTGTGCTGCTTCGTTCCAGATTGCTTGTATAACTTTATAAAGAAGAAGAAGAAGAAGAAGAAGAAGAAGAAGAAGAAGAAGAAGAAGAAGAAGAAGAAGAAGAAGAAGAAGAAGAAGAAGAAAGTTATTTAGATGATTATCTAATACAAGCAGCCTGTGGCGGATTAAGACTCACTGGTACACTCGGCACTGGCAAATCTTGGAGCTCCTCCTTTGTACAAATCTTCATTGTTTTTGTTATGTTCCCTTTGGGCCTTAAGCACATGCTTAGTCTGCTTAATGGTTAATACGCCACTGCAAGCAAACCTCCAAAAGTCAATGCTCCTACTGTCTTCTTCCAAATAATCACAGTCGGAAAGAAACACAATTCAACACAACATTGCCACACCTCACAACCCAAAGCATTTATTTATGGAAACTTAAAGCATTCCGTTACATCCTCAACGCCCCATTACATTAACCTTAAACTGTCTACCGTGGATCTCACCCCATTCCTAAGAGGTCCTTAAAGGGGGCGTGCATAAGCGCACCAGTGTGCCTTCCGTCCCTGTCCTGCCGTCCCCATTTATTAGTACCCATGTGTTCATGTCCATGTTTATACTTATACCTGTTATTTTGTACACGTTTGACAAAATAAATAGATAGATAGATGATAGACAGACAGACAGACAGACAAAATATTTTAATATTCTGAATTCCAAAAGGTCCAGTCCTGCTTAGACTCCTGGGTCCAAGGTCCTGGGTGCATGTTGTGTTTCTTTTAATTTATTGTGTCTTATTTGTTTTACACCTTTTTAATATTTCTTATTTCTGTAAGCTGCCCGGAGTACTCTGGGATTAGGCGGCCTATAAATTCAATAAATGGAAATAGAAATGAAAATAGTAAAGTTTCTGTGATTATCACTGATTTCTAGTACCAAATGAATCTAGTTTTTTTCCAGACATTCATTGTGCTGGATATTATTAGAAAGCTGACATTGATTTCAGAAAAAAAGGGGAAAAAAACAATGTTTAGAAATTCCTGGTTTGTTATCATTTATTAAATCTGTGTTTAACTTTATAAGCTGAATCAGCTGGACGCATTCCTCCTCCAATTAATTATAATCTTGCTTTGTACACAACTGCTCTACCATATCTTGAAAAGCAACACAGAAACCCAACCCAAAACACCACAAAACTCCCCAAAACAGATAAAGGTAAATAAAAAAAAAAATAAGTTTGGAGTTATAATACAGCTTCCCACATTTTATGCCTGCTTTCCTAAAGCAATGAAAATCCCAACCTGAATGAAGCAAAAAAAAAGGCTGTTCATTATAAATAAAATAAAACTTTAAAAAAGTATAATAATAAAATAGTCCATATGACCTAATTATGTCAAAGTATAAGATGTCACCATAGTTAAAATCTGACTCTATTAAACAGGTTTTTGAGGACTTTTTTCCACAAATGTTTTAGTCAACTTGTTCTACTGTGTTTCCCTGAAAATAAGACAGGGTCTTATTTTCTTTTGACCCCCCCCAAAAAATAAGGGGGGCCATGGCCTTATTTTTGGGGAGGTCTTATTATTTTTGAGGAGGCAGGCGAGTGTGGTCACCTCATGTCTGCTGCTGTGTTGCAATATTTTGGGGGAGGGCTTATTTTCTGGGGAGGGCTTATTTTAGTGCATGTGCTCAAAAGCCCCATTGGGCTTATTATCCGGGGAGGTCTTATTTTTAAGGAAAGAGGGTAGGCATTCCTGTATTTGGTGCTGTTTAACTTCATCACACTTTTCTCCCACAAGATTTCAACAGGCTATTAACTTGGGTTTCAGTCTAGTGTAGCAATGAGCCCTTTGGGGAGAGAAGCATCTGATCTCATAAAGTGATGTGATTTTTTTTTCCTGGATTTGGTGCAGTAGAGGAAGGAAATTGCATTTTTTTTTCTTTCCAATACCAGAGAATTACTTCAAATTTCCTTTTTCGGTACCTCACATTGTTCTGCGTTAGATTTCAAGATAGCCTCCTCTTGGCTTTGAATTTAATGTGTCAAAGGTAACTTGTAGTGTGGCATTCACAAGCCCAATGATTAAAAATCTTAGTTGTCTTACTGATCAAAAGGACACCGACCTCTTTCCACAACATGGGTGTCAAACTCACATCATCATAGCGGCATCACATGATGTATTGGGACTTTTTCCCCTTTCACTAAACCGGGTGTGAGTGTGGCTAGTGCATGTCGCATTCAGACTGTGAGCCAGGAGTTTGACAGCTCTGTTCTACAATAGCAAAATGTTTTTCTTTCAATAAGACAATAGTTGCCCTATTCAACGCAATAGCTACAGAACCTTGGTGTGCAGTGGTTAGAATGCAGTATTGCAGGCTAATTCTGTTGATTGCCAGCAGTTCAATCCTGACCAGTTCAGCGTTTTATACTCCCTAGGTCAGTAAAATGATGATTTTGGGGTGCAACATGCTGACTATGTAAACCATTTAGAGAGGGCTGTGAAGCAGTATATAAGTCCAAGTGCTAGTGCTAGTTCTGTTGCAGAAGTCAATAGCTATATCCTTTTTATCACAAAGGGTTTGTGTGTATTTGTGTGTGTATTTGTGTGTTCTATTTGTGTCTTATTGGTTTGGGACTGTAACTAAAATCCATAAAATAAATAGGGAAGAACTGTTTCCATACAGAAAAGCTAGGATCCCAGTAAGCATTCTGACCAAATCCATTCTTAATAAGATACTGCAAAAAGAAAATAGAATTACAAATCTAACCTTAAAGATTCTGGAGGACAGAAAGCGATGGTATAAAGTGCCTTAAAATGAACAATATACTAAAAGAACTTCATTGTCTGCTTACTTGCTTCTGGGCACAAACTAATATGGTTCTTACTTTTAAAGCTGTAGAGATGCCTTCTTTCAGAAAAAAGATAAAGGAGGCCATCTCTTGAATAATAAGTGGTCAGAATGTATTGCTAAATGCTGCTGCTATAATGTTGATGTATCCCATTGCGGCACAGTGATTAGAATGCAGTATTGTGGGATATCTCTGCCCACAGCCAGGAATTTGAGCCTGACCAGTTCAAGGTTGTGTTCTGACCGCGGCTTCCCAAGACCATGAAGCAAACTCCTTGTCTTGACATAAGCCCATTTTGTTAATTTACTGTGAATTCTGCTCATTCACAGCCAGCAAAGTCTTTCAAGGGAGGATTTATAGTCAAAGACCTTATCTGGCTTGGAGAGCTGACAGGCCAATATCTGCAAAACTTGTCAAGGAGTCTCAGAGAGTCATGAACCAATGAATTGAATTAATTGTCTCCTGCAAACTGCACTCCCCTTTTGCTCCTCTTTTATTTCCTCTGTATATGTAATCTTGTCGATCACAAAAGTCGGCAGTTCGGCAGTTCGAATCCCTAGCGTTGCATAACAGAGTGAGCTCCCGTTACTTATCCCAGCTTCTGCTAACCCAACAATTTGAAAGCATGTAAAAATGCAAGTAGAAAAATAGGAGCTACCTTTGGTGAGAAGGTAACGGCGTTCCATGGGCCTTCAGCATTTAGTCATGCCTACGGAGACGCCTTCAGACATACACCCACCCACACACACCCCCACACCCATACACACAAACTCATTTCTTTATATATAAAGACATTTGTCAATTAATAGTAACAGCAACTTCAATTCTATTTTCTTTCACATGAGCCACTAACATCTCAACAGAGTTTGCAATTACTTGGTGCAATCAGTCTCTAAACCAATAGGTCAATCAACCAACCTGTCAGCGTTCCAAATATCATGCAGAATTAAATCAGAGTCCAAGGCAGAGCTATCCTTAATGTTCCAATTTAATAAAACAGACCTGTTGGCATCATGCTATGGAATCCCGATTCTGAAACTTGCTGGGATTCCACCCAGTTGAAAGTTCATGATCTTCTCCCCATACCCACAAATCCATCACATGGTCCAATCCTCTTCTTCCTCACTGGCATCTCCACCTAGCTGTTTCCGGTCAGGTGCAAAGGTGTGGAGACAAAGAATAACCTTGAGCTTCTAGAAAGGAATTTTTTATTTTGAAAATAACACATTCTACCCCTTGCTACTCCCCCCCCTTAATGAGAGTGTGGCAGGCCAAAGATTCTTAAAGGAACTGCTACAGACCTGACACAACCAATGTTTCATGTACCAAATAGTTCAAATAAATAATGACGAAATAGCATAGGTTCCTGGTTACTCTATTTATTTAGTTTTACTGTCATGATATAACTACTGGTCAGCCAATATGCCTGAAAATCCAGGAAAAATATCTGCATTTTATTCACAGTCAAAGAAGAGCCAGAGAGATTTTTAAAAGAATGAATTCACATACTTCCTTTGCAAGGAAGCTGTTTTTTTTCCCCTTCCAGGGCATGAAATTCTAGTTCTGGGCAACTAAGCCACACAATGCAGAAGCAGTTTTTGTGTGTTACATTCTCTTCCCTCAACAGATGGCTGGTTAAACTCACACACTCGGGAAATCAGTATTAGATTTCTACCCAGACCTCAGAAAATAAACTACAACAGCAAAGCCTCAGGAAAAAAGTAATTTCTCTCTTTCTTTCTCCCATACCACTGATAAACATTCCATCTCTCTCTCTCTCTCTCTCTCTCTCTCTCTCTCTCTCCCTCCCTCCCTCCCTCCCTCCCTCCCTCCCTCCCTCCCCCTCTCCCTCTCCCTCTCCCTCTCCCTTCCTCCCTCCCTCCCTCCCTCCCTCCCTCTCTTCTTCAAAACCTCCAGTGATGAAATACCCACAACTTCTGGAGACAAGCTGTTCCACTGGACAATTGTTTCACTGTTGGGAAGTTTCTGCTTAATTCCTTCTCTCCTGGATTCATTTCTGTTCAGTATTTCTTGTCCTGTCCTCTGGTGTTTTTGAAAATAAGTTGGCCCTCCTCATCTTTGTGGCAGCCCCTCAAATATTGGAACACTGCTACCATGTCACCCCCAGTTTTTATTTTCAGTAAACTAGGCATATCCAAATCCTGCAATTGTCCTTCATATATTTTAGTCTCTGGGTCTTTAATCATCTTAGTTGCTCTCTTCTGCACTTTTTCCAAAGTCTTTTTTGTATTGTGGTGACCAATTCTAGATACTATACTCAAGGTGTGGCCTTACTAAGGTTTTATAAAGCAGCACTAATACTTCACATGACTGATTCTATGCTCTGTTCATATCACCATGAACTGTATACAACTTCCCTCCCTCCCTTTCCCATCACCTCCCTCCCTTCCTCCCTCCCTTCTTGTTTCTCTTTTCTTTTCTATTCTTTCTTGAGGAGGAATTATCTTTAAGAAATTTCCTTTAAGGACCCTGCCTTTCCTTACTAAGTAGAGAAGGAGAAAGCAGTACTTCACTCATCCTCACAATAAAGAAGAGGTCTTCTAAGTGTTTAGGTGACAATTTGTGGAAGGAATACTCTGATGCACATTTCTCTGGGTATATGAGAAAGAGGGGGGAGAGGGAGGGAGTGGGAGGAGAAATGTTTCAAATAAGAAAAAAAAAACAAGTAAATCTTTTGTTCTCTCCTATGCCTAGTCTAAGAATGAAGGCTGCACAAATCAGGGCCGGATTTAGATGAAAAGAGGCCCTAGGCTATTCCACTTATGAGGCCCTTTCACCTCCCATTTTTAAGTTTGTAAATTACATGAGAGACAATAAAATACATCATTACTGTGATATATATCAATATATATCAATATATATAGCTGGCCTCCCGACGGAGGGCGGCTCTGCTCTGCAGCAAAGGCAGCGAGGCCAGCCGCCTCCCCTGCTGCGCTCAGCTGCCCGGCTTGGCCCCCTCGCCCTCACCTGCCTGGCTCCGCATCGACAGGGTGGCTACTGGGAGCGGCCGGGCCTCTCACCCGACCGCCAGTGCCGGGAACGTGGGCGGGCTCCCTAACTGCCACGGCGCTGGAACGATCTTAACCAATACTTTTTTATGTTTGTTTATTAGTCATATGTGTAGAATTTCTCCTTATTTTTGGTTCAGTGTTTTAGTGTTCACTGTTTTTAGAATAGTGTAATTTTAATTTTGCTAACAATTGATCTTGAGGCCCTAGGCTGAAGCCTAGTTAGCCTATAGGAAAATCCGGCCCTGGCACAAATACTCATCTGAGATTCAGTCTGAAAGGAAATCCGAAGATTTAATTTGAAGGTAAAGTCAGTTCAGTTCAGTGAATTAAACCGAATGCCTTTGAATCCTTTCGATTTGGTTACTTTTGTAGGGTTTTTCCCCCCAAAATCAAGTTCAGTTTGCAAATCAGTTTGAATCATCAGACTAAGCTGAATCTGATTTTCAAAAAAGAAGCGACAACTAAGAGTGACCTGTACATGGTTCTCACAGACACTGTTAAGTTTAATTTCTTGATAGTAGCTAACTTTTCTTCAAAACAAGCATCCTTCCTGGATTAAAATACAAGTTTTCATTTTATCCAATGTCTATTAATACTCTCTCTAAAGTAGAGAGAAGGGTTTAATTTACAGGCACAGGAACATATACTTAACATCTCTCCCTCCCTCCCTCCCTCTTTCTCTCTCTCTCTCTCTCTCAGATATCTCAAACTTGTAAAATTTATACGATTTCTGTTGTCACTATTTTCCTATGTCGTGACTGTGGTTTTGAGCATTCCAAAAACATTGTATGGCAACAGATTTTAATGTTAATCCAGTTAACATTCTAGTTTACATTTGCTTGGAGTAACCAACAAATAAATGTATTACAACATATGTGTACTTATTGATAAGCTAGTCCTTTTGAATTCAATGGGACATACTCCCAAGTGAATGGTGTATAGAATATAGTCTTAGATTCTATTGTCAGGACTTCCATTCTGATTCATGCATGGATTTTATCTATTTTTGATCTATTTAATGCTTCCATTCATTCTGATCAGGAGGCATTCTCCTGGATAGTAGAAGTACAATTATCCTAAAATTTGTCATTATAATCCAGAACTTGGCTTACTTCCATAGAAACAGAGGCATCACTGTTGTATAGCAGAACATATTTGAAAGATGTTATATTTTTACTTCTGTTTAAAGGGGGGGGGAAACTTAATGGAAACGGACAGGTAATATATTAAATTGCATTGCAGTGCTCATCTTGTTGAGAAGAAAGAAAGAAAAAAAGAAAGGAAGGAAGGAAGGAAGGAAGGAAGGAAGGAAGGAAGGAAGGAAGGAAGGAAGGGGAGAGAGCCAGTTTCATTTGCACATTAAATTTCTTGTAAAATCTGTTAGAGATTACTCTGATTTAGCAAAGTGCCCAAATTGATCTAATTGTGGTTAATTCCATCAGCTAACCATGGTTTTAAAAACACAAAACACTTATCTGATTTGAACCCACATATTATACCAAAGCAACACAAAATGCCTTAAAAACCACAGACAATCTTTTAAAAAAAATCTGATAAATGAAGGGCCTTTAAGAATTGGTTAAGAGAGCATGCAGAGTTTCTTACTGATTCTAACTAATATCCATATATTGGAAGAAATGATAAGTGAAGAACAGTACTATAGGGATGGTAACTGCTCAGATTTAACAGTGGAAAAATGCATGGATGTTGCTGGGAGAATGGATGAGAATTGCCAAATAAACCTAAAAAAGAGAAGGGAAAAAAAAAATCAGACTCATTAAAATCCTTCCTGTGGTTTAATGAGAGAAAGAAAATTAGATTTTGCAGAAGCTGTTGATACATGATAGTCTTATTACAACATGCAAAATGGATACATGGTGGATCCTTTGACCATGCACGTCCTAATTGAAATCAACCCTCTAAAACATTGCTTTTCATCTTCTCAAGAGGCTTCCAGTATTATACAAATATATAGAGATTCGAAAACACTGATCCATACACTTAAGGATTTAGTTCAGAACCAAAATATAGTTTTATCCGACATTATTGCTGCAAATATGTTGAGTATTATGTTTCATTTTTTTTCCTGCTACAAAATATTTTATAATGGAACACAGGTAAAGGTTCCCCTGCACATGTGTGCTAGTTGTTCCCAACTCTAGGGGGCGATGCTCATCTCCTTTTTAAAGCTGAAGAGCCAGGGCTGTCCGAAGATATCTCTGGGGTCATGTGGCCGACATGACTAAACACCGAAGACGCACGGAATGCTGTTACCTTCCCACCAAAGGTGGTCCCTATTTTTTCTACTTGCATTTTTACTTGCTTTCAAACTGCTAGGTTGGCAGAAGCTGGGACAAGTAACAGGAGCTCACTCTGTTACACAGCACTAGAGATTCGAATCGCCGAACTGCTGACCTTCTGATCGACAAGTTCAGCATCTTAGCCCCTGAGCCACCACATCCCTTAATGGAAAACAAAGTAATAGATGAACAGGGTAACAGACATTGAAATATACTGATAGGTGAAGAACAAAAAAAATATATGTTTGAACCTATGGATAGACAATTGATATATGTAGCAGATCATTTCCGTATATGAGTCTTTAGTATTTATTATCAAAAAATTAGGAAAAAATATATTAAACTCCACAGCTCATTTTCCTTCTGTCAAGAGCTAAAGAATGTTATAGATGGCCTGAATTAAATGAATATCCAAGCTGGATATGTCTCGTAATTGTTTGAAAAAATCCTATTAATATTTTTACCCAGTAGGAAACTATTGTTTAATTTAGTAAGCAGGTAGATATTGTATGTTGGTAGGTAGATGATAGATGATTGGTAGATGGATAGGGAGAGAGAGAGAGAGAGAGAGAGAGAGAGAGAGAGAGAGGGAGGGAGGGAGGGAGGGAGGGAGGGAGGGAGGGAAGGTAGGTAGGTAGGTAGGTAGGTAGGTAGGCAGGCAGGCAGGCAGGCAGGCAGGCAGGCAGGCAGGCAGGCAGGCAGACAAATAGATAGTTTAAATGAATTAAATCAAAGGAAATGGGGAAAAGATTCGAAAAATTGTATCAGAAAAAGCAGCACTAAAACTCATAAGAAACAAAACAAATTTTAATTTGTCCACAGATTCATTGTCACAGATCTGGTATGTTATTATAATTCTAGTATTATTGTGTAGTTATTCTTTTTTCTATTTCCCGTGGGCAAAAAATCTGCAGTTTCTGATGTCTTGTTAAACTATAAATGCCAGGGATAGAGCCAACAAGAACATATCCATCCTTGACACACAATATGCAATCTAATGCCCTGTTGACAATCCTATGGATTTTAGCCCAAAAACATGTCAGCAGTTGAACAAACCACATGATTTCATGCTACAAAGGAGGCAGGATTGCAGAGGTATTTATGAAACACATGAGCTCAGGAAGATAGTAACAGTGAAGCTCATAGGGTAGAATGGAGGAAGGAAGAAATGAAGAGAGAGAGGGAAAGAGAAGAGGAAGGAGGAATGGGAGAGAGAGAGAGACATAGAGAATCTTATTTGCCTGAGTTGGTGAGAATCGAACTGCTGGCAGTCAGCAGAATTAGCCTGCAATACTGCATTCTAACCACTGCGCCACCATGGCTCCTCCCTGATCATCCCTGACTTATAGAAAATATGGATGCATTTCTGCAGCTCGACCTTCAGATCCTCCATTGACTACAAAATTACAAATGCATTTTTGCTGTCAAGTCCATTCTAGGATTTTTGGAGGAAATCAAAACAAACACTGGATGCTGAGCATCCAGGTCTTATTTTCTTGTTCATGCCTAGAAGAAGTGAGAAGCAAACATCCCCAGCTCTACTTTCCCAGTAGGAATTCGACAAATCGGAGCCACTGATGAAGCAAGCATCCTTATAAAACCGGCTAATAGCTGTACATAATTCCAGGAGAAATCTATTGTCAGCATGAAAAGCTAATGCTGTGGTTTGCTACCGCTGCTTCCAAATGCGACCGCCATGTCAATCAAGTACTGCAAAATTGTTTTAAGAGACATAAAGCATTAATCCTGCCGTGGCACGCCACATTATAATCAGCACTGTTTGCCATAGATGTCTAGGTTCTTGTGTGGGTTTGACAGAAGCATATTTCCGCATACCTTGGGGCAGAGGTGGATTCCTACCAGTTCGCACCTATTCGGTAGAGCCGGTTCGTCAAATCTACCGAACCGGTTAGAAGAGGTTCCACCAGTGGACCCGGAAAGCAGGCCACACCTACAGAAGAGGTTCCAACAGTTTTTGAATCCCACCACTGGTCCTTGGATATGATTATTCTACACTATCATGCTCATATTTATAAAACTCCGTGCCTCTGTGAAAGGTAAGGATGACTACTGCGTTTGTGGTGCAATCAGAACATTGCGTGTGTTGAAGTTGTTTTAACGCAAACCAAAGATGCCTTTAAAAAAACAAGTTTACATCATATTCTTATGCATGCCAGTGCTGTGTGTGAGGTAATTTAAGGTGGTTCTGACAAGTGTCGTTGGCATCTTCATATCCGGTCACATGGGCGGCAAGCCACTCCCATCCAGTCACATGGGCGACAAGCCACTCCCACAAAGGAGGCCACACCAACAGAGTAGGTTCGAACAATTTTTGAAACCCACCACTGCCTTGGGGTGATGGTTGGAAGTAAAGCAAATGAAGGAGGGATTGAGGAGACTGTTTGGATGTGTGATGACCTGGGACCTGGCACGAGAAGTGGTATGAGTCCATTTATTGGCACCAACTTTGCCCCCAATGTCCCCTTTACTCTCTGGCCTGGAGAAAGACTCTTCCACAAACCTGCAGATACTCCAGTTCAAACGCTGTAAGCAGACTGACTGCAATCAATCACTCCAGCAGGCCACAACTTTCAACCCTATAGGAACTCAGTTTTTCTTCCTGACAAACGCCCCTCCCAAATGCCTCTCCTTTAAACTCCACCCTGGATTGACAAGTCCTATTCGGAATTGTTTTAAAATGTCTACACAAATACTGCACATTATTGAATGCAAATTGAACAGTAAATTGTGATTGGGTGTCAAGTTCCATTATCTTTCAACAGTCACTTCCTTTCCAGGCCAATATTTTAGCATATTGTGTGCATCTCTAATAGTTGTGTTACAACTTGATGCATCCAACTTTGGTTTTATTGATCTACCTGGGGTGCTGTGCTGTGGTGACACAGCTCTACATGTGGCTGCCCTTGAAGAGTGTTCGGAGACTACAGTTGGTCCAGAATGCAGCCGCATGAGCGATATCGGGTGTACCTCGTTACACCCATGTTACACCTATCCTCTGCGAGCTGCACTGGCTCCCTATTGGTCTCCGGACGCACTACAAGGTGCTGGTTATTACCTTTAAAGCCCTACATGGCCTTGGACCTGGATATCTGAAAGATCACCTCATGCTACATACCTCCCAACAGCTGATAAGAACTCACAGACTGGGCCTCCTTCGGGTGCCGTCAACCGGACAATGGTGGCCCCTCGGGGAAGAGCCTTCTCTGTAGCTGCTCCGGCCCTGTGGAACAATCTACCCACAGAGTTCCGGACCCTTCCCACTCTCACGGCCTTCCAAAAAGCCACCAAAACCTGGCTGTTCCAGCAGGCCTGGGGCTGTTGACTCATGAATGAGGTCCAGCCCCCCAGCTAAGTTGAGTGTATGGTGTGTTCCTTTTAAATTGTTCCTGTCTTTCCCCTATCTTTTATTTTGTTTTATCTTGTGTTTGTAAGCCACCCGGAGTCCTACGGGATTGGGTGGCATATAAGCTTATTAAATTACGAATTACAAATTATTACATCACTTGAATAGGAATCCTAAAAAATGCTTTTTCAAGAGGCAACATGACTTTCTTGTTTTTCTTTGAAGACATTTTGTTTCTCCTCCAAGAAGCTTTTCCAGCTCTTACAGGATAGAGGGAAATGGAAGGATTTATACTCCTCACAGACAGCTAGTCATTTGCATTCTTTTAGAGAGTCATTGAGGCCACTTGGAGGTTTATCTGTTACCTCTGGTGTCACCTGAGTGGTGCAAATGCATGTGGAGCCTTCTTGGAACTGCTGAAAGGGTTGTGCTGTAGACTGCAGATCCCCCGCTGTTGAGAGAGATCTGCTCAATTTTGCCATAGATCCTTCCACTCCCCACCATCCAGTCAGAGCTGAAGAAGCTTTTTGGATGAGGAGCAAAATGTTTTCAAAGAAAAACCAGAAAGCCCAGTAGCCTCTTGAAAAAAGCCCCATTGGGACAACCATGACCAGGATGACTGAGAATCTCCATAGACACTCAAACAGAAACATACAGTTATCATTTTTTGGTGGTTTGTCTTATTCTCTGCATTTATCGGCTGGCACAGCAAGTCTTGGATTCAAGCTGTTAGCTTGTTTGCAAAATGGATTTGAAGAAGAAATGAGAAGGAGGAAAGTTAGTTTAATGATACATCTCTGCTAGCATCTGGTGACTGCGGAATGCTGATCCTAAAGTCATTATGCAGAAGCAAGAATCACTGGAGCGATGAGCTGTGTTTGCAAGTAATGTCTTTAGGACTGGGGAAGGTAATAACGGCAAGGCATTTGGGAGCTGATGTTTGTCCTGGCACCCTGGTAAAATGGTCTGGCGCACAGATAAAATGATTCACATATTGTCAAGCTGCCATTTTAAAAAAAAGAGTAAAAATAAGAAGAATTGTGCTGATAGTCTAATTATGATTCATCAAGAAAAAGATGGTGGCCAAGAGCCAATCTGTGGTTCATTGATCTGGCACGAGTGTCAATCAACAACACAAGGTTGAATAAAGTGGATTTTTTTATCAGAAGCAAAGGGGCTCTCCGTTAGCAAACAAAGGGCCTGAGCAAGCCTGGCATTCTCTTTGTATGTCCCAGGATACAGGAAATTCAAAACAGCAATATAATCAGAAGTGGTCTTCAGCCAGTTCAGACCAGTTCACCCGAACTAGTAGCAGAAATCGTGGGTGGAACCACGCTCCCGCCCCGGCTCTATCTCATCCTATTTGGGGACCTTTTTTGAGCAAAGTGCATGCGTGGAAGTCTGGGCACATGCCCACATTTGCGAACCAGTAGGGAAGGTGTTGTGGCCCAGCAGGAGCCATTGGAGCTGCCACCAGACTCTGACAGCGAGGGCCCCTATGAGTCGGCTCTGGGGGATGTGGAGGACCCTGGACAGGGTTCCGACTCTGAGCAGGGCACAGAGAGGCTGGTTGGCCACCAGGAGGAGCCTGAGCCTTGATCCAGCATGCGGATAGGTAATACTATTCAGCATGGAATAGCATGCTGTTTAGGTGTTTGGTGCAGATCTGTGCCACCTAGACCCCTTTTTGCCCCACAGCCCAAATGGCAACAAGCTTCTAGGTAGTGTACTAACAGCATCCTCAGCATCTAGCTATGGTTTCTCTGTAGGGTCTGCTTTCAGCGTTCCTTATCAAGCATGGAGACCTTATTCTGATCTAGCTAAGCTTCTGGCCACTTCCTGTTTTGAGTTTCTATGCAGACAAGACAAAAGCTGATTGAAAAGAATTGGGAAGACTATGTTCTTTTTTTAAATGATGTGCTTTCAAAGTTGGGATCCCAAGCCGAGAGAGAGAAAAAGAGAGAGAGAGGGAGAGAGAGAGAGGGAGGGAGGGAGGGAGGGAGGGAGGGAGGGAGGGAGGGAGAGAGACAGACAGACAGACACACAGAGAGAGACAAAGGGAGACAGACACACAGACACACACAGACATACACAGACACACACAGACACACACAGATACAGACAGACAGACAGACAGACAGCTTGGTCTACTACTTGGTGAGGAAAACACTACATTTCTTCTGCTAATGATTTTTGCATGTTGCTAGCATTCGGTTTTAATTATAAGAGGGAGAACAGTAACCAATGACCATGGGACGACTAAATATTCCATCAACGTGGAGCCAATATCTACTGGAGTCAATGTGAGACTTTCCATTAATGTCAGCCCCTTAGGAGACTAAAAATTATGATTTCCAAACCAAACCAAAACAAATATCTCCTTAGAAAGAAACAGGGGGGAGGAAAACAAATCCAACATTCTAGAAGCCTACAGGAAATAAAATAAGCAACACTGGGGCCCTGCTCTGAAGGAGAAAACCTTAGCAATCTTGACACAAGCCGTTAATCTTCAGTACTCACAGCTAATGAGCTGTACTTGAATGTTAATGTTCTGTGCCCAAGCCTAATTGGTATAACTTAGCATAGCTTGGGAGAGAATCCTGTATTTAATGTAAATAATGTAGCTGGGCCACGTATACAGGAAGCCACATCTGGTTTTCTGCTGGGACAGGGTTGCCATTCACTTTGGGATCCGTGGTGGTGGAAACACAGACAATGCATTGGCTTGGTAGGAAGTGGGAGCATCAGGCTTTGATGAAGCCTCATTAGCTACTACTCCCTTGGCCTTGGTTACTCAAGGACATGATGGGGAAAGAGCCCCCAAGTCTCAAAATGGTAGGCAGAACCTCACAAATATTTTATTTATTCATTTATTTAGTTTGTCACACATGTACAAGATAACAGGAATAAGGATAAACATGGATAAGAACACAGGAAATGGTACGAATAAATGGGAACAGTAGGACAGGGACGTTAGGCGCGCTGGTGTGCTTACGCACACCGCTACTGACCTTTTAGGAATGGGGTGAGGTTCACAGTAGACAGTTTAAGGTTAAAGTTATGGGGGTTTGAGGTTATAACAACTTATGAATGCTTTAAGTTTCCATAAATCAGATAGAGCATTCCAGGCATTGACCACTCTGTTGCTGAAGTTTTTTTTTTTTTTTTTGCGATCGAGTTTGGTGCGGTTTACCTTGAGTTTGTATCTATTGTTTGCTGGTGTATTATTGCAGTTGAAGCTGAAATAGTCCTTGGCAGGTAGGACATTGTAACAGATAATTTTGTGTACTACGCTTAGGTCAGAGCATAGATGGCGTAGTGCTAGGTTGTCCAAGCCCAAAATTTAGTGTCTGGGATTCTGTTGAGTAGAGGAGTGGATACTCTTCTCATGAAATATCTCTGGACTTGCTCAATTGTGTTAATGTCTGATATACAGTGTGGATTCCAGCCAGATGAGCTGTATTCGAGGATTGGTCTAGAAAAGGTTTTGTATGCCCTAGTTTACAGTACAATATTACCAGAGAAGAAGCTTTGCAAGATTAGGTTGACAACTCTTAATGCCTTTTTGGCAATGTTGTTATAGTCAGCTCTGGCACTTAGATCATTTGATATGAGTACTCCAAGGTCCTTGACAGAGTGGGGGTCATCTATGGGGTCGTATCCACCTAGCTTGTATTTGGTGTTCTGATTTTTTTTTTTTTGATTTTTTTTTTGCCAATGTGTAAGACAGAGCATTTGTTGGTTGAGATTCGGAGTTGCCGACTGTTTGATCATTCAGACCCAAACTGGGGTACAGTATCACGAGGCTTTCTATCCCTTTGAAATAACTGTTCAAGCTTCTTTTTAAGTAAACTAGCCTCTCACTTCAGTAATCATTGCAAACAGTTAGTTGTTTGTTTATAAAGTTGTATTTCATCCCATAAATTTCTCTGTTTATAGCTTCTAAGCCATAAACCCACCTTGACTTATTTGGTCCAGAAATGTAGTTCTTCGACAGCTTTCACTTCCTTCCAAGTGAAGCAACCAAACTTATTGCTGCTCAGTAAGATTTAATGAGGATGCCTACCACAATGGTTTGAAAAATGCTTCTGCTTCCCCACTATATGTAATAGGAGACACGGAGAATCACATCCTTTCCCATATTTTCTCTTAGGTTTAGAATAAAATAACAGAGTTGGAAGGGACCTTGGAGGTCTTCTAGTTCAACTCTCTGCTTAGGCAGGAAACCCTTCACCACTTCAGAGATATGGTTATGTAATGTCTTCTTAAAAGACATTGATTAATTGTTCTCCTGTCAGGAAATTTCTCCTTAGTTATAAGTTGCTTCTCTCGTTGAGAACATATACTGTACCTGTGCATTTCGTTTTTCTTGCCTAAATGTAGAACCTTACTTTTTTTCCCGATTGAATTTCATTTTGTTAGAGCACCCAATGTTCAAGTCTGTCAAGATCCTTCTGCACGTGGCACGACATAACCGCGAATGTCAAAAGCGCGCCGACAACACCGCAGCGCTAAAACCGCGATGTCAAAAGCGCACCGACAACAGCGCGCCGACAACAGCGCGCCGACAACAGCGCGATTTAACTTAAAGTAAGGTTTAGGGTTAGGTTTAGGGTTAGGTTTAGGGTTAGGTTTAGGGTTAGGTTTAGGGTTAGGTTTAGGGTTAGGTTTAGGGTTAGGTTTAGGGTTAGGTTTAGGGTTATGTTACAGCGCGCTTCTGTTGGCGCGCTGTTGGCGTGCGGTTTTGACGGTGCGGTTTTGTCACCGCGCTTTAGTCACACGCGCTTTAGTCTACCGCGGTTTTGTGGTGGAACCCCTTCTGCATCTTAAGCCTAGCTTCTGGAGTGTTGGCTATTCCTGCCAACTTGGTGTTAGCTGCAAATTTGACGAATTCCCCATCTATCCCCTCCTCCAAATCATTGATGAAGATGTTGAAGATTTTTGGGTTTGCTCAACTTGCATGAAATGAAATGTTATATAAGTAAACTTTTTCTCAACTGGAGAAAGAAAGAAAGAAAGAAAGAAAGAAAGAAAGAAAGAAAGAAAGAAAGAAAGAAAGAAAGAAAGAAAGAAAGAAAGAAAGAAAGAAGAGGAGGAGGAGGAGGAGGAGGAGGAGGAGGAGGAGGAGGAGGAGGAGGAGGAGGAGGAGGAGGAGGAGGAGGAGGAGGAGGAAGAAAAGAGAAAAAGGAAAAAGAGAAAGATGATTTTCCCCTCTAGTATATTTGCAAGCTTTAAGATATGGTCATCTCTTCAGTGCAGTGGAGTAAAGGGGAAAAATGATTTGTATGATGCCGTCATGAAGTCATGGTGGTACTTAATGTTTAAAATGGAACCCTGGCCTTGTGATATTTTCCTCCCTGGGGAATGTTTTTTTTTTTAAATCGATTCTATGGAGACAAGGACAGAAGACCTGCCTTTTCCTGGCTCAACAGTCACAATCCAACTCATATTCTTCTTTTTTTCCCCGGATCTAAGTTAGTGAACCTTGATTACAGTTGGGGTTAAACTGATTTTTGATGGATGGGTCCCATTGTCCGCTATACCAGCTTGTACGGATAATCAATTCTAAAGACAAATTGACAGGGAAGGGAGCTGGGCAAGGCTAGCTGAAAGAAGAAAGAAATGAAAAGGAAGCGATATGGAGATGATTCAAAATGATACAGCAATAGAGTCTAGGAAAGCAATGACTCCAAGGATAAGGTGAGCGCATATGGACACCTTCATGGGAACTATATAAATCAAGGGCTTGATTTAGTCTTGGAAGGGATAAGTGCTCCAAAGCAAACTAAGGATAGTGTTGTTTTTTTAAGAGAGGGAAAACAACCTTAAAAGAAAGATCAATTGACCTGTCATAAGTAATTCTTTAGCAGCAGTCAGAGAACACTCTATTGCTATGGATTAAAAAAAATGTTTGCATTTTCATGAAGAGGCAGGCATGTCTTAGGTCTGGCATTTCTCATGGCCAAGAATTGAGCAGCTCCTCCTTTGAAAGGGTTGGCATTTTTCTAAATGAGTTCCAAACATCCTTAACTCATGATACCCAAGTCTTAGGGGAGGGATCAACAACCTTAAAGAGCCACAAAGATCCTAGCTGGAAGCCCACACCAGTTAAGTTTCCCCACCATAGAGTTTCCTCCTAGCGTGGCATCCTTTTTTCCTCTACCTGTCATAACCTCCATCGTCAACTGAGGAGCTGACAGGAAGACCTGCCCCTTGCCATAGAGTGTCCTCCTAGTGCAGCCTGCTTCCCCCTCCTCCAATGACAGGAAGCTCCTCTCAAAATTGTGGTGTTGACTTGCAACAGGGAGCTGCAGCAGAAGGATGAAAGAGCCACATGCAGCTCCAGAGCCACAGGTTGCTGACCTGTCGTAGGACCTTCTAAGCAGATTTCTCCCCAGTTTCTACCTCTTTGGAACTGTCCTTTCAAACTAACCAGGGGTGGCATTCACTTACTTTCCCTACTGTGGAACGATCTACCTGCAGATATCCGGACCCTTCCCACTCTCTCGGCCTTCCGAAAAGCCACTAAAACCTGGCTGTTCTGGCAGGCCTGGGGCTGTTGACCCCATAAATGAGGTCCAGCCCTATCTAGGTTTGAGTGTATGGTGTGTTGTTTTTAAATCTGTCTTCTCTTTTCCCTATATTTTAGTTTTTACTTTATTCTTGTATTTGTAAGCCGCCCGGAGTCCTACGGGATTGGGCGGCATATAAATTTATTAAATTAATTATTACAAATTACTTACTTTCCCTACTGGTTCACAAAGTGAGTGTGTGCGGTCTTCCGTATATGCATGCAGCCTTCCGTGCATGTGCTTTGATCACGCATGTGCTTGCACACATGTGTGTAGCTAGAAAACATGCCTAAATAGGACGGCGTAGAGCAGGGGCGGCTGTTTAGAGAGGGCTTTAAAGCCCTATAAAGCAGGATATAAGTCTAAGTGATACTGCTATTGCTCTTCCTTTTCCTTCCTTCCTTCCTTCCTTCCTTCCTTCCTTCCTTCCTTCCTTCCTTCCTTCCTTCCTCTTGAATTTCTAATTTGTTCGTCTAAAGATGACCCTCCAAATTTACTCATAATTTTATTTTAGTTATACTTTTCTTGAAAAATCTGTGTGGGTGCCCATCACCATTGCTTTATATGCAAGAATGGAAAAGAGTCGCCAGAAGTAGATTTTCCTTGCCAAGTGGGGAAAAAAAGGAAAATAATTATCTTAAAGAATTCTCTTCATAATTCTCTATTTTTTTTATATATTGCATCTCCAGTAGAGGAAATGCAATATACAATGCAACGTAAGAGAATTATGCCTCGTTCATGCAAAATAACAATTTATTTAACCCCAAGGTTATCTTGGTTTTGTGAGCAGTCTGGAAAACACTTGATATATGATAATTAATTGAAGAGTTTATCCTGAATTTGTGATGAGCTGGCACATACGAATTTAAAGAAGCAAGCGTTCCTTTCTCAGTCTCTCTTTTGATATTATTAAGGGACAACAAGCTGTATTTCATTTCAATTATGAAATCTCATTGTTCCACGCCAAAGGTCATTCGGCTGTTATGTCTAATGCAGACCAAACAAGATCCTGTTTTTGTCTTGCTTTCACTGAAGTAAATCAGAATTAATTCCTTTTAATAGAGCCCATGCAAATTGGCAGTGAATAATTTAATTCCTATCGCAGAGGGCACTGACAGCTCTGTAAATGTTTGTGTGGAATGGTTGATTGCCTTGGCAATTATTTTCTCCATGCTAATATTTACTCCAAAGCAGTACAAACTCTTGAAACAGCTTCCCCCCCCCCATGGTAGACTTTGGGGGGGGGATGCTTGGATGCCACAAGAGCTTTTACTGAGCACTTCCATTCTTCCACAAATTCATAAAGCTCAATGGACCAACTGTCTATCCCTCTCGGCGTAAAAAGAAATATCTGTTGGCAATAGAGACACCACATCAAAGAAAACTACAACACAATGGATTTAAAGGGAGGAATGCTTCAACGGGCTATAAATGGGAAACAATAATGAATGTCCAAAGACATCGCATCAGAAATTAATAAATCAATACAGACTGATTTAGGGCTCAAGGAGACAAGAGAGATTTGATATGATCCAGCAAATGACTGAAGTATGCTGGAACAATTCTGAGAAAACAAACAAACAAACAAACAAACAAACAAAACCCCAAACCCACACAATAAAGAACAACTCTTCTTGATCTATATGGTACATAAGAAAAAAAAGGGGGGGAATGAGATCCTAAAATTGCTGCTGGGAAGGTGGGAGAAGAACCATTATATCAAAACTGAGTAATGTCCCAATTCTCAAGATTGAGAAAAGAACAGTTGAAAGTCTATGGACTCAAAAATGGAAGAAAAATAGACCCAATTGGGGTATGTGTGTTTGTGTGTGTGTGTGTGTGTGTGTGTGTGTATGTGTGTATGTTTCTCATTTAAACTATCTGTCTGTCTGCCTGTCTGTCTGTCTATCACATCTCTATCTATCTATCTATCTATCTATCTATCTATCTATCTATCTATCTATCTATCTATCTATCTATCTCCTTCCCCCTCTCCCTTTCTCTCTCTCAATACAATAGATACATAAGCATTATGCAACAGATGGAGATTTATATAGAGATATTACGGTAGATAGAGATAGATTATATATAGATAATGTATTTACAGATGTACATTAGATGTAGATAGTAGGTATAGATATGATACATGTATATATGATATAGACAAATGTAGCTCCTGAGTGAAGAAGTGTAATGTCTGCCAGTTTGAACTGAGGTAGCTGAATGTGAGACAACTGGCAGTTGGAACAGAGTTCTTTTCAGGTGGGGAGGGGGAGTAGAACTCTTCAGCATCAGAGTGTGCCAATAATAATATAAGAAATACTAATGATCTGATGATCATTTCAAAAAACGCTTTCTTAACGAGCACTTAGAAGCCAAGAGGAACACACGTGCCAAATTTCAAGTTTGTAGGCTTTACAGTTCTGGAGATTTTGTGGTGATGCATGAGTGGTATTTCACTTTTATATCTATAGACAGACAAATTGACAGAAGACCTTTCAAGGCAGTTGAAGGAATTCTATCTAGAAAGCTGGACTAGAAGCATCAGGATTTAGCTTCAGGTCACCCATAGACATGGAATCCTTTAACCAGCCAGTTATCTTGGGCCAGTCATTCCAGGTCTATAAAGGAATACAGAAATCATATTGAAGAAAATAAGAACTGGCCACTAGGAAATCATCACCTTAGCCTAGAAAGACAGGAGAGGGTGAGGAAGAAATTTGATACTGTTTTACCTTTGCCTTCCTAAGTACAAGAAGGAGGATGGGAGAAAATCAGAGGTGGTATTCAGCAGGTTCTGACCAGTTCTGGAAAACTGGTAGCAGAAATTTTGAGTAGTTCGGAGAACCGGTAAATATCACCTCTGACTGGCACCACCATCTCTGCCTCCCGAGACCCAGCTGATGGGAAGGAAATGAGGATTTTGCAGTATCCTTCCTCTGCCACACACACCAAGCCAAACCCACAGAACCAGTAGTAAACAAATTTGAATCTCACCACTGGAGGATTTAAGAAAATGTATTGAGCTTGTAAGATATTATTATTATACTGTATCCAAGAACAATAGAATTCTTGTAGTTCTTATGGTGACTGTTTCTTGACTTGGCTTGCTTTGATAGGTTGATCTTTTCAGCCCAAATTAGGATTAGTTTGGGCTGATAACAAAAAACCCCTTAGCGCATCAATAGTTTTATTGTTGCAAGAACACCCTGCAGAAACAAAGAGCTTCTGAAAACATATGGACAAATGGTAACAACATTGTGTATGTGTGTGTGTGTGTGTGTGTGTGTCACAAATAAAGAGTTTATACAATAAAACCATGTATCTAACTGTGCATGACTGATTATGGGCTTGAATATCTGGATAGTTTGCTGTGCCTATTTTGTGAAGTCAAACATAAATAAATAAACAAGAAATTGTATTCCAGCAGGACCAGATAAATATTCTAGTATTTGTTACAAAGAAAGAAAGAAAAAAAATGAAAAGAAAAATTGTTACTTTTAATAAATATGAGGAAGTACGAGGCACAGACTAAAAAGTGAAGGCATAAAATTGTTCAGGAGAAGATAATGAATATTGTCTCTGCTTTTTGACATTTGAAAGACCATTAGCCCTCCAGATTATTATAGAATTAGCTGATAAGTATAATTTATTTTCCTTTCAGTAACTGAGAAACAATGTGGCGCCAACAGATTTACATTTAAAGATCTGCTTTGAGGAGAATATAGAAATAATCATTTCAAATAAATTCCTTCCCATGTTCCTTAGATTCAGTATGATAGTCATTGACATTCTAATTATTGGAGAAACTCTATCTGCAATATCGGACTTTGTGCTATCTTTTTGACTAATAAGTGTGTTATTGAATTCTTTATGGATAAGAAGTTCATTTTGCTATTATTTTCTGCCAAAAAGACATATGTAACGCCATAACCCAGACCAAATAAATTAAGCATGCAATAAACATGTATGGATCATGGAATAAAAACTTTCTTACCACTTTACCTAAAAGCAGTTTAAAAGTTTTGTTAATTCAGGGAGGAAAACTCTATAAAACATGTGTGATGTGCATGCACTCCCAAAAAAATCTGAACTCCATTGTAATTTTTTTTTTAAAAAAAACAACTTAGAGAATAAGGAATTCTCAACTTCGTGCAAACTAATGAATTTGCAAATTGTGATTGCATGGAATGCAAACATAATACAGTCCTTTTTGTTGTTGTTTACCGTAGTGGCCAAAAGTGTGGAAACCTTTTGGGAAAAGAGTATTTTTGAGGTTTGATGGCTAATAATACCACTTTTTTTTTGGGAGTAGTACCATAACTACTGGTACTATCTCAATGGAAAGATAATTTAATCAACAATGAATGAGAACAATGAATCAAACTAATTGTCCACCAGAGAAAGAGAGAGAGAGAGAGAGAGAGAGAGAGAGAGTAGATAGATAGATCCCCCTCACTGTTATCAATTTTCCAGAGAAGAATCCTTGTCCATTGTTTATTCAAACACTAGATAAAATTGGGATCTTCTATTTCGTGACCCGTCAAAACCGCGGTCCACAAAAGCGCGCTCGACAAAAGCGCGCATTTGACGTCATCACAGCGCGGCGAAAAAAATTAAAAATTGAAATAAAAATAAAATTAAAGCAAGCCGATTCACATAAAAGTAAGGGTTAGGTTTAGGGTTAGGGTTAGGGTTAGGTTAAGGGTTAGGGTTAGGTTTAGAGCGTTAGGGTTACGTTTAGCGTTAGGTTAAGGGTTAGCGTTAGGTTTAGCGTTAGGTTAAGGGTTAGGTTTAGGGTTAGATTTAGGGTTAGGTTAAGGGTTAGGTTTAGGGTTAGGTTTAGGGTTAGGTTTGGGGGGGTTAGGGTAAGGTTTTCGCTTTATTTTTACATTTATCGATCACAGTGCGATGTTTTCGTCGCGCTGTGATGACGTCACGTACGCGCTTTCGTCGAGCACAATTTTGTCGTCCGCGGTTTTGTGGTGGAACCTTCTATTTACAAAGCAGGCCTTGCTACTGGGCATTTATTTCCATGTTGCCTGTGGTTTTTTTTAAATCAATCCTCATTTTGTTGCCTGCACATACAAACTATGTCCCAGAGTTCTCTGTACTCAAGGTTTCAGCCTGGTTATTTAACCATTATAACTACGCTGAATCATACATAAATATTTGTATTTTGCGATAACCCCATTTGCACCACTCAGTCAAAATGACCTTCGTTAATTGTAGACAGAATCACTTAATTAGTACTGTCTCAAGACCAGATACCCTGTTTCTCTGCCATTCAGAGTACACAAATGCTGCTCTTTAAATTTGTTAATATCTGAGTCCCAGGGAGACTAAGTCATACTCACTTACTAGCACATTAAGAATTAATATTTATCCTTCCTGAACTTTTCGGTTTCTTAGCTAAAACTTTAACAAAAGGAGCCCAAATCCCTAAGCACTCCTTGCCTGGGAAGATTAATAATAATTCATTTTGATCCAAGTGAAGTCAGTTGGCTAACTGTGGTTTCCATGGTAATCAGGTGGAAAAGCAGATTTCATCAGGTTTCATTACAATTCTCCTACACTCCTAATTATGACTTGTAGGGCTAACTTTTACATCCCAAAGCTAAGAAGCATACAAAAAAAAAAAAAGACCACTTGAAGCGGGAAAGCTTCTGTCAAAAAGAAAATAAATAAACGAAAATAAACAAAACCTATCTTGCAATAAAGCAGGACTCCTGCTTCCTTCCGTCCCCCCCCCCCTTTTCTTATGCACTGTGGGTATTTTAAATATGAAGTTTTTTTTGTCAAAGAATATCAACAGAAGTGGGACTAAATAGATACATGCATGCAGCATCACAAAACACAGCATTTTGCTCATGTAGCAATAGCAATAGCAGTTAGACTTATATACCGCTTCATAGGGCTTTCAGCCCTCTCTAAGCGTACAGAGTCAGCATATCGCCCCCACAGTCTGGGTCCTCATTTCACCCACCTCGGAAGGATGGAAGGCTGAGTCAACCTTGAGCCAGTGAGATTAGAACTGCTGAACTGCAGCTAACAGTCAGCTGAAGTGGCCTGCAATACTGCACCCTAACCACTGCGCTCTTTTAATAAGATACAATTTCTATAAAACAAACTAAAAGATCACCTTCTGCATGGCGCTCATAGGATGTATTTTTAAAGCAGGATTTTCATCTTACTCTAAGTTTGAAATGAAACCACTTCCTTTCATTCATCCTCCTTTACTTCCAACTTTACAATGCTGAATTAGGGTGACATATTAATCTCGCCTCCCCTCCTGATCTTCCAAGTGGCTCTCTGTTCTCTCCGATTCATGTCCGGGAGGGGGGGAAATCAATATGATTTGTGAATTGGCAAGCCAACAACTAACTTTCTTTCATTTCAGTTTATGATAATCTAAAAGGCAACTCCAAAGTAGCTTTAAGGGTCCTTAAAGAAATCAAAAGAGCCAAAAGTCATTCAACAACAGCAGTAGGAACTGGTTTTTTTTTTTTACAAATTTGTATTGTAAACATCTCAAACATTCTCTTTTCGGAAAAACAGAAATCTGAGGAACAGTCAGAGAGATTCATCACCGTCCCCAGCTGGTGCCATAGCAAAGTAGTAACTGGCATATGATGAGCATGCCAAATCAGCACTTAATCCTTATTTTAATGGCAAATTCAAGTGGCGGGCACTGCCTGTTTAGAATACAAATTATGCTTACAGAAAAGAAAGCAGCTGGAAATAATTATATAAAAGGCATTTTACTGAGACATGCTGTATTTCAAAAAATGGTGCTGAAGTAAGAAGAAGCTGTCCCTCAACTGGCTTCCTTTTCATTCCTAGAGGAGAAACAAAAGTTAAAAGAAAGAAAAAAAGATGGTAGCTGAAGCCAAGATTCTTTATGGTAGGATTTCTTTTGAAGTTAGAAAACAAAAATGCATAAAAATAAAATAATAAGAGATCTGGCTAGTTAATCTCATTATTGTTTTATTTAATTAATAGAGATTTGGGTAGAAAGCCAACCCAGAAGCTAAACCGTTGGGTATTTTTAATCCTATTTTTTTAAGCTGTCCATTTTGTTTTAAGTCATTAACTTCTAATATTGACTCACGGGGTTCATCAAAACCAGTAATGGTCCCTTTTGAAAAATGTGGCCACTGGCACAAAATGATAACAAATGAAACTGAAGTCATTGTCAGATAGATAGATAGATGATTGATAGATAGATAGATGATAGATAGATATATAGATAGATAGATAGATAGATAGATAGCACTGTGTGTGTGTGTGTGTGTGTGTGTGTGTGTTCAAGCATAACTCAGGAACGCCTTGACACAGATGGCTTACTTTCTGGAGAAAAAATACTATGGGGGTAAGACACCCTAACACCCCTCAGGGTGTGTCTTCTGTTAAGATGCAGCCTGTTGTGCCTTTAAATGGCTTCTACTGTACTGCTGTAAAATGGCTTCTACTGTACAGCACAGTGGAGTTGCCATGGTAATGGCTTCACAGTAGTCCACAAGGGGGCTCCCTCTGGTAAGGGGGAAAATCCAACATTAGAAATTACTTTGGGTCCAGACATTTTCCCCCTATAAATAAATACCTGGGCAATGACAATTATCATCTAGTTATCCAATAAAAAACCTTATATGTTTATAGGAAAGAAGGAGAAGTCCTACTGTTTGGCTCCTCAGGAAGTGTAAATTTAGTCCACCGTGACTTGTCAACATGAAAATGGATGTAAACATTTCTATTCTATTAAAATTCTACTTGCATATAGCCCTTGCCATTGATTCTCATTCTTTCAATCCACAACGCTGTGGAATTTTGGCGTGGAGAAGACTCCTGAGAAAACCATGGTTAGCCAAGAAAAGAAACACATGCATCCAGAGTTCTCACATGAGGCAAAGATGACCAGATTTAAATTGTTTTATTTTGGATACATTAGGTAAAGACAAAGCTCCCCTTGAGATGTCCAGAGTACTGTGGAAGTTAGTAGGAAAGAGGAGGATGACCATTAGTAGGGTGAACAAGTTGAATTATCAGGATAGTACAGAGGTGGGTTCCTACCAGTTCGCACCTATTCGGTAGAACTGGTTCATCAAATCTACCGAACTGGTTAGAAGAGGTTCCACCAGTGGACTCGGAAAGCAGGCCACACTTACAGAAGAGGTTCCAAATTTTTTTGAAACCCACCACTGGTCCTTGGATATGATTATTCTACACTATAATGCTCATACTTATAAAACTCAGTGCCTCTGTGAAAGGTAAGGATGACTACTGGGTTTGTGGTGCAATCAGAACATTGTGTGTTTTGAAGGTGTTTTAACGCAAACCAAAGATGCCTTTTGAAAAACAAGTTTACCTCATATTCTTATGCATGCCAGTGCTGTGTGTGAGGTAATTTAAGATGGTTCTGACAAGTGTCGTCGTCATCTTCATATCCGGTCACATGGGTGGCAAGCCACTCCCATCCGGTCACATGGGTGGCAAGCCACTCCCACAAAGGAGGCCACACCCACAGAGTAGGTTCGAACAATTTTTGAAACCCACCACTGGGATAGTAGGACATAGTTGGAAGACATGAAAGGCCAGGACGGGGACAAATCATCTTGGAAAAGGACTGTCTATGAGGTCACTAAAAATCAACATCAACTTCATGAGACATAGAAGTCTTAGGAAACATCAAAAGACAAGGGATTAGATTGCAAGAGACTTAATTCTTTTCAAATTCTTAGAAACCTTTCCTTTGAGTACTATAGAGTACATGAACCAAAGTATTATATTCTGTAAAAGCCCATCAAATCATACACAGATTCAGTCTATGGATTTGGTATTATCATCATCATCTTCTGAAGAGCCGAGGTGGCGCAGTGGTTAAATGCAGCACTGCAGGCTACTTCAGCTGACTGCAATTCTGCAGTTCGGCGGTTCAAATCTCACCGGCTCAAGGTTGACTCAGCCTTCCATCTTTCCGAGGTGGGTAAAATGAGGACCCGGATTGTTGTTGGGGGCGATATGCTGACTCTGTAAACCGCTTAGAGAAGGCTGAAAGCCCTATGAAGCGGTATATAAGTCTAACTGCTATGGCTATTGCTATTCTTCTTCTCCTCACTTATAAATCCTCCAGCAAGATTCATTTGCATGGCTTCTGTACACACATCAAAACTTTCTTTAACCTTTGATCTGGTGGCAAAGCCAGGTCTCAAGAATACAATTTATTGATATTGCGGTACCAGGAGACTCCAGGGTCGAAGAAAAAGAAAAGAGTCGAGGAAAAAAAATCACAAAATATTGTGACCTGGCCATCAAAACTACACGATTATGGATGAAACACGTAACAGTGATACCCATTGTCATCGGAGCACTCGATACCGTGTCCAAGAACTTTATAAAATACATCAAGAAATTGCAGCTTCCTGCAATAACACCAGCGGAATTGCAAAAAAACTGCGCTACTCGGAACATCTTATATTTTAAGAAGGTACTTGGTTGATACCTAGGACGCTGGCTGCAACCCGTATCAACCATTAGCACCAGTCAATGGTATTTGTGATGCATTTTTGAATGTTCAGTTGACTGAGTTTCATGTTTAATGAATAATAATAATAAACAAGCAGTAGTGATACCCATTGTCATTGAGGCACTTGGTACCATGTCCAAGAATTTTATAAAATACATCAAGAAATTGCAGCTTCCTGCAATAACACCAGCAGAACTTCAAAAACTGTGCTACTCAGAACATCGTACATCTTAAGAAGGTACTTGATTGTTACCTGGGAAGCTGGCAGCAACCCCCATCAACCATTAGCATCAGTCAATAATACTCTGATTATCATTGATTTGCCTAATAAATAACCCCAGTTTCAAAAATGACACTCAATAAGTTTCCCAAAAGAGCCATTTATAATGCTGGTTCATTTGGAATCAACATCACCTCTGCAGCATTAGAAATTCATTTTCCATCCCCAAAGAAAATTAAAAAACAAAAAAACAGAATAGATAAAAAGCTGAAGCCGTGGTGTAATTCATGTTCTCCTGCATATGTAAAGAAGCTCCATGCAGTGATAATTTTTTTTTCTCCAGTGGAAGGGAATCAAAAAAGATCTAGAGGTTAAGAGCTTTATAAATCTCTGTGAATCACCCCCCCCCAAAAAAAAAACACAAAATAGTTTTGAACGCAAGTAAGATTATCCAGCAGGTTTAAAATAGAGCATTTTAAAACAAAACAAAACAAAGCTATCTAGAAAACATTTCCTCTGTGAATAAGCAATTTTGGGGAAGTCAAAAGAGCATTCCAAGACTCTAGTCATCCCTTACTCTAACACCTGAGAAATATGTTTTCATCTTAGCAACGGTAACAAAATCAAATGAACTCTCTGGCAATTATATTGAGAGCAAACAATAGGGAATTTAATATATTTGTCTACCCATCTACTAACAGTCAGCAAGTCTGTGCACAACAACCACCCACAACGCATACACAAAAGTATTAAAACAATAAAGCAGCCATCAGTTGAGTAATTAACACAAATCTGACAATATCCTACAGACTGGGAAAGGTCTCTTCGTTTACCTGGCTGACATATTCCTATTCACTGACTTCATTAATAGTAACGGAAGAGAGACTCACAAATAGAGATGTTTATGGGGAATAAAAGTCTGTTAAGAAAAACGAAGGTCTGCAGTTTTTCATGAATTTCTGAGAGGGTGTACATTATTAACGCAGGGGTGTCAGACATGATTTCATTGAGGTCCACATCAGGGTTGTGTTTGACCTCAGGGGAGGAGGGTGGGCATGGCCAGCTCAATAGCAATAGCAATAGCAGTTAGACTTATATACCGCTTCATAGGCTTTCAGCCCTCTCTAAGCAGTTTACAGAGTCAGCATATCACCCCCACAGTCTGGACCCTCATTTCACCCACCTCGGAAGGATGGAAGGCTGAGTCAACCTTGAGCCAGTGAGATTAGAACCGCTGAACTGCAGATAACAGTCAGCTGAAGTGGCCTGCAGTACTGCACCCTAACCACTCCGCCACCTCGGCTTCTTCGATGTTGGTGCCTGTGATGGACCGAGCGGTCTGCCAGTGAAAATGGGCTCCCGAGCTCCGTTTTTGGTTGCGACAGTCTCCTGCAATCTTTTGCCAGAAAAACAGAGCTCAGGAGGGTCACTTGTGGCCCTCTGGAGTTCCGTTTTTGGCTGGGATGGTCTCCTACAACCCTCTGCCAGTGAAAACGGAGCTTGGGAAGGCCCTCATAAGCCCTCCCGAACTCCATTTTCGCTGGCAGAGGCACCACTGGCCGATCCTTTGCTGTTTCCAGAGCAGACCTGCATGCCAGATCTCAGCATACTGTGGGCCGGCCATGACAACCCTGTATTAATGTAAGGCTCCTCCTATCTCTCCTCCTCCTTCTTTTCCTCCTCCTCCTCCTTTTCCTCCTCCTCCTAATACAACAATACCAAATTATCCCTTCATTTGTGTATATATCACTGACAATATAATCAATTTCCCAAAGGGAGAAATTGAGAAGGTGGTTTTTAAGAGGGAGAAAGCAGCCCCCACATTTCTTAATAGCCCTCAGCAGATGCCAGCACTTAAGAAATAAAGAGCTGGTTGAGAACTAGAGGGCTCTATTCATAAACAAATACTCTCACTCAAGGTCCAACCCTCAGCCACAATAGAAATTGCCCAGCACCTTTTCAGTTGCACAAACGTCAACCAAAGCTGGGAGCCCAGACAACCCATAGGGCCAGCTATGACCCCTTCATAACCCCTACATGGCCTTCTGGGAGTCTGATAACAGCCAATAAAATGCATGTTCTTGCACAGGAAGTTCAAGTGCAAATCCCAAGAGAAGGTATAAAAAAAAAACGACTCTCAACTCCATGTGGTTAGCTGCTCCAGAATCATGTGCTTGGTGGTTCTGTTCATCATTAAACCTTCTTTCCAATCAGACTCCATGTTTCCAGTGTCTTTATCCCAGCTTGGAACTGAAACAGAAGGATATTTCTTCCCACACTGGTTTAAATAAATTTGATAAACAAACAAACAAACAAAAGCAGAAATGCAGACATTCCTTCCCCCCCACCCACACACACATTTTCATCCTACTGTATTGGTTTTGTGGTAGACCTATGGAGCTTTTAAAATCTGTAGGATTGGAGTGCTCTGACGAATGCCATTGAATTTCTCTGCCTAGCTCTTAAACAGCTTATTGATTTAAACTGACCACCGATTCCTGACTCGGCCATCGCAGCCAGCTAATTTATTTCTTTCCTTTCTCTGCTATTTCCAATTGATTGGGAGAGATAAGAAGCTTAAAGAATATTTCAGATAAGACTGTAATTCAGGGATGATCCATACAGGGACAGATGAGCCGAGCTGCATGCATACAGAACACTTTTTTTGAATGGTGGTAGCTGTTGTGTGTAGAATATATATTGCCCAATGTACATTGGAAATGTGTGCATGCCATAGATATTTAGAAATGAACTATAACTCAGATGGATCAGAAAATTTGGAAAAGATTGGAGTGGGAGGGGAACCAATAGTTTGCTGCACTGGGAAGGAAATTAGATTAGAATTCTGAGATCCATACTGTATTTTATTTTTCTGTTCAGACAGTGAGGATTTTTTTTAAAATAAGACATAAAAAGGGCAACATCCAATGAAGTAATATTTATTATTATTCAAATAGTAAAAGCATTTGTTCATTAAAATCTGTCTAGGTAGATTAATATTTCCAGACTTCCTAGAAACAGATGGAGTGGGATAAATTTAAGATTCAAGAAAGTCCATTCCACATCCTGGGACAATGAAGAAGACTTTCCATCTGCAGAGAAGGGCCTGTGGAAGGTGATCATCTTTATGAAGATATAAAATGTAATTACTAGGACTTCATTACTATTCTTCTTCTTATCCTTCTTATTACCTGTCTCCTTCCATTTTTGACTATAACCTTGTTGTTTGTATCTTTCTGATTATATTGTTTTATTTAGTTTCCTAGTATGATTTTGATTGATTATTTAGTATCCTATGACTATCACTAAGTGTTGTATCTTATGATTCTGGGTGGATGTATTTTTATGTACACTGAGAGCTTATGTGCTAAATACAAATTCCTTGTGTCCAATCACATTTGGCCAATAAAGAATTCTGTTCTGTTCTTTCTGTTCTGTTCTGTTCTGTTCTGTTCTATTCTATTCTATTCTATTCTATCCCATCCCATCCCATCCCATCCTCCATCCTCCATCCTCCATCCTCCATCCTCCATCCTCCATCTTCCATATTCCATCCTCCATCCCATCCCATCCCATCCAAACCCATCCCATCCTATTCCTATTCCTATTCCTATTCCTATTCCTATTCCTATTCCTATTCCTATTCCTATTCCTATTCCTATTCCTATCCTATCCTATCCTATCCTATATACAGATATGTTCATAACAAGAAAGTCTATTACATATATTAAATTTCCACCATGTCTTCATTTCCTCAAAGTAAGACTTTAAAATAGGCAATTGGACAAAATATGCACTATGCGGCTTCCAAACAAAATCCATGCTGTTCAAAAAAAAGTAGAAAAAGATATACAATAGAATAAGGGTAACAACAACTCTCTGATACAAATGACCAAACATAGACTATTAAGTAAAGCTGTACGAAATAAAAGGACCATAAGTGTAAAATTAGAATGTATAGAGGGGGAAACAATATTTGTACAGATGCACTGATATAGATATCTGCTGTAAGAAGGAACGTGCAGTTCCGGTGTTATTTGTAAGTTTTGTGTATGTTTTTGTCAACGTGTTTAAGTGTTTAAACTAAAAAAAAATTAATTAAAAGAAAAGAAAATAACATTACGGCATAACCTGCCCATGTGATTCCATCCTCAAGCAAATAACGGAATTCACTTCCAATGCTCTTTACAAATCCCACCAAATACAAGAAGGGAACCTCTCAGGGACAAAATTATTGATCAAGGAGGGAAGAAATCTTCTATCTAGATTTATCATTCTAATAGAAAGTCAACCAGATATTGATTGCAAGAAAGCACTTGGGACCTACAAGTGTTGAATAAGGAAGGGTGGGATGCCCTCCGCCCCTCAGTGGCATTTTCCTGCTGGTAGTCAGCTAATTTTTACCAACTATTACAATTGCTGGACCAGGGGATTAAAGTTTCCTGGGTCTTATTCAACTGCAATAGTCAAAAAGGATGCAGTAAGTTAAATCATGTTTAAGCATATTGTAGAGGTTGCACTACTTCCTTCATATTGTGGAGCATGGGATATTTGTGTACGGAGTATTATATTTCTCAGAGATGATCTTGGTTGTTCCAGGAACTTGTTGGAGATATGAGCTGGGCCCAATCATAGAATGGTTTAGACATGCTTCATGGTTTTTTTTATTTCGATTTCGATTTTATTTTATTTCTATGCCGCCCTATTCCCAGAGGGACTCAGGGCGGCTCACAAACCAAGTCAGGGGGTGGGGGGAAACAAACAAGGAAAAAAAGACACGGACAAACAATACCACAATTTAAAAACAATCAACAGCCACACCATTCGAGCAGGGACAAGAACTCATCAGCCCCAGGCCTGTCGGAACAGCCAGGTTTTAAGGGCTTTGTGGAAAGCCTGGAGGGTAGTGAGGGTCCGAATCTCCACGGGGAACTCGTTCCATCTTTTGTAGATGAAGAATTAATTTGTTGAATTAAATGAGGATCTGGCAATTTCAAAGTATCCAGATTCCTTCCCATTCCAACAGAGATGATTAGAACAGTTATATGTATTGGAAATATTATGCATTATCTACCCCAGAAGTCTACGAAGAAGTGGTTTTCTTTATGCTTTCCCTTATTCACATAAAATGTTGCCTTATCCAATACATTTCTATTGGATTCTAATGGGTTAGAATTGTTTTTGTGAGCCGTTCCCTAGTGGTTTAGGAGTCAGAGGGGTTATATGATTTTTGTGATTTCAGGCAGACTCCAAAATTTATCCCAGCTTTATTCTCTCCGTTTTATTCTCTGGTGTGTTTCCTGAAGGACCATACAGAGCAATGGAGTGGAGACAGGAACAGGTGATCCTCTCTCCAAGCCTGAGCATAAACCTCTAGTAAATGATCTTTGGTCATTGCTTCTATGGATGCACTGGATAATAAAAGAATGTGATTGGGTCCATAAAGACTTAAATATGAAATGAAATGGTTTTGTAGCAAATATTTATGATTTCCAAGTGACTGGAGCAGAGCAGAACAAGACATAATAAAGAACAAGGCTTGAGGGCAGAATAAAAATTGTGGGCAAGTAAGCTTGAAGTTTGGCTCCTTCCTTCCTTCCTTCCTTCCTTCCTTCCTTCCTTCCTTCCTTCCTTCCTTCCTTCCTTCCTTCCCTTCCCTTCCCTTCCCTTCCCTTCCCTTCTCTTTCCTTTCCCTTCCTTTCCTTTCCTTTCCTTTCCTTTCCATTTCTTCTTTTCTTCCCTCCCTTCTTCATTTTTGTTTTCCATCCTCTTTCCCTATGTATCTTCCTTCCTTCCCTTCTTTTCCTCCCTTTCTCCTTCCTTTTTATTTTGCATCCTCCCTCCCTCACCCAATGTCCCTTCCTTCCTTCCTTCCTTCCTTCCTTCCTTCCTTCCTTCCTTCCTTCCTTCCTTCCTTCCTTCCTTCCTTCCTTCCTTCCTTCCTTCCTTCCAAAATAGTTCACTCAAAGGTTTCCTGCTATATTAGAAACAGTTTTTTAAAAACATCACCCATTGCTTGTTTAAAATAATGACTGATTCCTAATTTCCAATTTGGGTTTAATACATATTATATATTTGGTGTTAGTTTGGATGTACCTAAAATGAAATCTCAGTTCATATACAGAGCCGTGTGCCTTCTTTCCTATTGGTGAGGAATATTTTATCTTCCCTTGGACATAACACATTGATGTTGGGTTATTAAAGGAAATCCATATGAAAAAGACAGCATATAAATCCAGTTGGAGCTTTAATCCCGGGAGTGAAAGCTCTAAATCAACATAGTTCCAGGATGGCCCTTTGCATCTGGGCATTGTACAAGTGACCTACACTTCATCTGACACAGTAGCGGAACATTTCAGAAAAGCTGCCTACCTGTTGTAGCACACAATTTCGGCTTTGCACAAAACAATGCAAGGCAAATTTAGCCACTTGAAGCAAATCCCCAGGAAAACACCACCATTCACCAAATCTCCTCCAACTGTCTTTTTTTTATTTCACCAAATAACTTAGTTCATCTAACATCTTCTCCTACCCACCTCAAAACAATACGTTGGCTCTTCTCTTTTTTTGCACGTAATTCTAGATTATGTTCAGCAACATTGCACTTTTCTGCAATTTTACATACCTAACAATCACATGCAAACTCACTCAGAATAGGTATTTATTTGTTTGGAAGTTACATATATTCTCACTCCAATGGAGAATGAGTATGAATTTGTAACAGAATAACAGAGTTGGAAAGGACATTAGAGGTCTTCTGGGTCAATCCCCTGCTCAAGCAGGAGATTCTTCTACCATTTCAAGCACATGATTGTGCAATCTCGTCTTAAAAGCCTCCAATGTTGGAGCACCCACAACTTCTGGAGAGAAGCTGTTCCACAGGTTAATTGTTCTCACTGTTAGGGAATTTCTCATTCATTCTAGGTTGGTCCTCTCCTTGATTAGTTTCCAGCCATTGCTTCTCATCCTACCTTCTCAATTTTTCGGAGAATAAAGTTGGCTCCCCTCTTCTTTGTGGCAGCCCCTTGGATATTGGAACACTGCTGTCATGTCACCCCATGTCCTTCTTTTCATTAAATTAGACATACCCCGTTCCTGCAACTGTATGTTTAGCCTCAGACCCCCTAATCATCTTTGCTTCTCTTCTCTGCACACTTTCTAAAATCTCAACATCTTTTTTTTAATCATGGTGATCAAAACTGGATGCAATATTCCAAGTGTAGTCTTATCTTGGCCTTGCAATATTCATAGTAGAACAGCAAGCCCCACAATCTCTTTCCAATCTTTTCTCCCTCGTGCTTCC
>NW_028261392.1:8735342-8835342 GCF_051295495.1 Thamnophis sirtalis
AGGATAGATGGGATAGATAGATAGATAGATAGATAGATAGATAGATAGATAGATAGATAGATAGATAGATAGATAGATAGATGATAGATAGATAGATAGATAGATAGATAGATAGATAGATAGATAGATAGATAGATAGATAGATAGATAGATAGATAGATAGATAGAAGGGTAGGTAGGTAGGTAGGCAGGCAGGCAGGCAGGCAGGCAGGCAGGCAGGCAGGCAGCAGGCAGGCAGGCAGGCAGGCAGGCAGGCAGATGAACTCCATTGAAAATGCCTAATACATCTAGGGAACTGATGCTACATTTTCAATATTTCAGGATGTCCCACATCCACCAGACTGACTGTTCTGCGGTGCACATTCACAAGAATTTCTTAGATAATTGTAATGCTACTGCTACATTTGTGTTGGGAGCACCAAAGCACTTCTGGGTTGAAATGATTGAATGGTGACTACATTGATACCTGGGGGATGCAATTAGGGAGGTCCTTTTATATCCCCATTAAGTTGTCTACTGAAGTGGTACCTATTTACCTTTTCGCAGTCCCTTCTTTTGAACTGCTGGGCCGGCAGGAGCTGGAACATGGGACGGGAGCTCACCCCATCCTGTAGCGGCAACTGGGTCTCAAACGGAAGCCTGCCAATTGTCCTAACCTCATGAATCAACATGCTCCTGATCATTGTTATGAAAATGACTCAACCGAGTAGCAAGCCAGCAATTTAAAAAATCAAATGATGACATTAAGAGTGAAGAAAAATGGATTTAAGAAGAAATGAAGGCGACATATGATTGTTGTTCTGTAAGATACATTATCAAAAGCTTCAATGCAGGGAAGAGTATTAAATATAGAACTAATGGCATCTCCTCTAATTAGGGGTGGGATTCAGCCACGTTCGCACCAGTTTGCGCAAATTAATTTTGCATCCGGTTCACCGAACTGGTTGTTGCATGAACTGGCTGGCCCTGCCCACCCTACCCTCCCTTCCCCTTCACGCAGCTTGTTCATCATGCCAAGTAAGTGCAGGGAATGTGCAGAGGTTCTGGGAGGGCAAAAAACAGGTCTCCCATAAGTCCGGAAAGAGGCTCGTTTCTGATCTCCAGAGGGTCTCTGGAGCCCAGGGGAGGCCATTTTCACCCTCCCAGAGGCTCGAGCAAAGCCTCCAGAGCCTGGGAAGGGCAAATAATCCCGCTGCTGTGGAGGCCAAGTAGGCCATGCCCACCATGGCTACATCCACCATGGCTGCGTCCACTCAGCATCCAGGCAGAGAACCGGTTGTTAACATTTTTCAATCTCACCCCTGCCTCTAATGATGGTAGCTGGGATGAAACTCATTTCTCACATCACAATTCCAAGGATCTTCCTGAATTCCTACTGAGAAGGAAAACAGACATTGTTTCTTGTGTTAGATTCGCTTCATGTATGCAATTAAGAGAGGGGTGGGGGGTAAAAAAGGGATAGTTTGTATGGGAAATCTATTTGCCACCTATAAAAACTGTCATCCAAGATTCACACAAACACATCTCAGTCTATGTTAATTAATGGTGGAAGGAGCTGAGTGAGCCTTTAGAAGGAAGCTGTGATGTCTCTTCCCCCTTTTTTAATCTTGGAGAAAAGCAACCAGCCGGCATCTTACCTTGATCTTCACCTGCTTTAAGGGCCGATGTCAGACATAAAGAGTTTTGGAGCATGGCAGCGTAATAAACAAGGAACCCCCCTCTGAGCATGTGCTTCAAGGGTGAAGCCTTTCAGCTCTAGAAATAAAATACTTCACAACTTGAGCCATCTGTCTGATGGTGGGAAAACGAAAGGCTGCTGTTACTTCCTCCAAAGCAATTAGGCTTTATCAAGATATAACCTGTCCAGCCCAGATGTCATGAGAAACCATTTTTTTTTTGTTCCAAAATAATTCAACACAATGGAACATCTCTTTTTGCCTGTGAGAATGTGACTCTGTTGCTGAATTCAGTCGACTGTGACAAAGGAAGAGAAATTCTGGACAGTATTATAAGGAGAACACAAGTGGAACAAAGGCTCCTCATTGCCCATTAGACTAACTGAATTCTTGCATCCCAATTTTTAGAAGCGTTCAAGCCTTTGTTTTATTCTGCAGAAGTGGCTTCCTGTCACTGAGTGGGGCTCACAATTGAGATAAAGATAAAACAAATTTGTAAAGCCCAACACTGCTCGTTGTTTTCGTGCAGATATTTCATGACCCAACTAGAGTTTGTTTCATAAATTCAAATTCAGAATCACACACATATAATGGATCCAGCAGGATTCATTAACTTCTTTACATACATAAGAATAGATGAATAAATGTACAATATCAACAAGTGGTTCCTCCAAGTAAACACAACACAGGAGAGTTACAGGCAAACACAAGCAATTAGTTTCATATCAGCAGACAAATCCAGACAGACTGCAAGTTTACTTCTCGGAGCAGCAGACTGCTTAAGTTTCTGTTTCAACTCTTTGCGCAGACTTAGATCTGTTTAAGCTCCCACTGGCTGACTTAGTTGCTATGCCTATTCATTGGCTGACCTTGTTCCATGTCTCTCCCAGTCATGAATATTTTAACAATAACATCAGCAGTGCTAGAAAGGAGTGGGGTCTGCTCTTTGTTTATGTGCAAGTGGTTTTCCTTGATAGTCTTGGTGGGAGTGTTCTTAGTGGTTCCTTGCTTAGGTTGTTGTTTACTGAGTGGGTAAATCCTTGACTGATGGTTTGTTTATTGGTTGATGCTGATTTTTCCTTAGCTGTTGATGGCCAGTCAGGATGTGTTTTGATCTTTTACCTTTTCAATTTCTTTTCTTTTCAATCATATGTTGATGATGTTTATGTCTACATGCCTGTTGATCGCAGATTTGTTTTAGTACTGGGCTTGCTGCAATTGTCTAATATTTTTAGCTTGATCTAGGATGCTCAATGTCTTTCCATTGAAACTATGGTATACTCTTATCAACGTGTCAAGGACCCCACAGTTCAATTCTGAGCTACCAATATTCCCTTCTATGTAACATTTCTAATCACAGGAACTACATCTCATTTCGGGAATGAAAGCTGTTGTAGTAGGTGGGAAGTAAGCTTTCAAGATTTCTGGAAGGCCAGGTTTGACACTTCCTGCTAATTATGGGAGCTTTTGGGCCTCTGTATGCAAAGAGACAGTTCCATCCATCAAGTGATTTTTTTCCCCCAAGGAGCAGACGTTCCCAGTTCAGTGCTCAGATTCCAGAGGAAAACATCTCTATATTAATAGCCTAGCCTTTCCTGGAATAGAGAAACAGGGAGCAAATAAAGATACACAGAGGGATCCTAGCAATATATCAACTCTTTGTGATGAAAGACATTATGCTATTTTATAGCAGTGTTCAGCTTCCGATTTCAAGAAGAGTTCTTGTAAGCCCTTGCTGAAGCTTATTAGAGGAAGCTAAGACTGTAGGAAGTCCACTTTAGTTCCCTGTTATGCAAACACTCATGTTTAGTTGTCATTTAAAGAGAGAAAAAGCCCAGTGAAACATCTCAAGCCTCTGTTGAGTTGGGAGCAGGAGAGAGAAATAATTATAATTCATGAGCAAATTATAGTTTCCGACAATGTATATATCAGATAAAAATTAGTTATTCTCCTCTAAGTATAATAAATCAAAAACACATACATTGGCAAGACTCAGCTCTTGCGATGGTTTTAGTAACCATAGCTGTCAGCAAATTAAATATATATGGCAAGTACCACTCACTCATCATGAAATCTGCAGAACCATAAAACGTACAAACTTGAAATTTAGCACGTATGTTCCTCTTGGCTTCCAGGTGCTCTTTAAGAAAGGATTTTTTTGAAATGACTATCAGATCATTAGTATTTCTTATACAGTAATCAACATGCTTTGATGCTAAGGAGTTCTACTCCCCCTCCCCACTGAAAAGAATTCTGTTCCAACTGCCAGTTGCCTTATATTAACATGCTCTTTTGCTAAGGTGTTAGACATTATACTCCCCCTCCCTATCTGAAAAGAACTCTGTTCCAACTGCCAGTTGCCTCACATTCCGTTACCTCAGTTCAAACTGCCAGACATTCCATTTCTTCACTCGGCAGAGGTCTGGAGCTCCTTATAGTATTAAATGTTGGTACCTCACCAAAATATCTACGCCTTCCACCTACGGAACTGCTTCCGGACTCAAGGTGGTGGGAACAATATTCCCTTATGTGTTTCAATCTCCAACCGCCACTGAGCCAACAGATTGCGAACTAAATTTCTCCTGCATAGCCCGGTCACATAGTTTTGTCGCAAAGCACGGGTATCCAGCTACTAGTACATAAATAAATAAAGGAGAGAAGAATGGTTATGTCTCTGTGGTTGCACAGATTTGCAGTCCTAACTTATGAGTTCTTCAGTTAAGCAAGGTATGGCAAGGAAGTCACACACACAGACACACACACACAATTTTAATACAAACTCAGACGAGCGTTTGGTTTTTAAGTCAGGCATCCTCCATTGGCGTCTGAATCCTTAATACATTTCTTTGGCTTGTAAGTATGCTATCCTTGACTGATGGTTCAAGGAAGGAAGGATGGATAATGAAATCAAATGGTTAGTAAGGTGTTTTTTCCTTCTCTATGATAGACTCATCCCATCCCATTTTTCATCTAAGAATACAAAGAGCCAAAAAAAATAAAAAAATCCACAGGGACTTTATTAAAAACAACACCTTCATTTTTTTCTCCATCTAAGCTAATACAAATGGCTACTTTGTAGGTTTCTCTTCTATTTCCAATAGATCAAGCAATAGATCACCTGTCAGAGCAACAATGGAAACTATTTTAATGGCCTTCATTTATAGTCTATTTTCAGTCGAGGTTCAGGCATGGACATGAGGCTGAGTAAGCTTTGTTTCCTCTTTGGTATGACTTTACTTAAGGCCTGGATGGTGCCCCTCTCCTGGTGTTTAGTGATCTATGAGGTTTTTATAATTGTCCGGTTTGGCTCTGCAACCAAACAAGATGGACACAGACTTCAACGGATAATTAGAATTGCAGAAAAAAACAATTGCTACCAACCTGTCTTCCATTGAGGACCTGTACACTGCAGGAGTCAAAAAGAGGGCTGTGAAAATATCTACAGTCCCCTCACATCCTGGACATGAATTGTTTCAATTTCTACTCTCAAAGGGACGGTATAGGGCACTGCACATCAGAACAACTAGAGACAAGGACAGTTTTCCCCCATCACTCTGCTTAACAACTAATTCCCACAGCACTGTCAAATATCTACTGACTGTATTGCTATTATTATTCTCATCCTTGCTAGTACCTATCTCTTCCCACTTATGACTATATTCACGTTGCTTGTATCTTTACAACTTACATTGCTTTTAATTGTTTCCTACTATGATTTGATTACTTATTAGCATCCTATGACTATCACTAAGTGTTATGTTTGTGCTGATAAATAAATAAAGGGAGACTAGTATAGATCTATTTCAAGCTATTTAGCTCTCATCAGCTAGCCATACCCTTGCTGGGAATCAAACCTGTGCTCTATTGCATCTTAGGCAGATGTGTTAACCATTGAGCTACAGAGCTCGACTCCTTATCAGCCAGGCCAGGGTGAAAGGTATATATTTAAAGTCACAACCCCTGGTATGCCCAAATATGGGAGGAAGGTCACACTTCCATTCTCTGTCCTTCGGCTCGTCACAAGAGATCACATACACATACATACATACACATACACACACATACATACATACACACACACACACACACACACACACACACATATACATCCACACACATCCACACACATCCACACACATATGCACCAAAGACAAATTCCTTGTGTGTCCAATCACACTTGGGCTATAAAATATAGGATTAATTTGGTTGTTAATTTTAATTTAATTTTAAATTTTTATTGTAAATATCACTTGGGGTTTTTTTTTTATACAATATTTAATGTCCCTTTTAATTTTTGTAATATGTGTTTTCTTTTATGTTGTATGCTGCCATGAGCCCTTGGGAGAAGGGCGGCATATAAATCCAATAAACCTAACCTAAACCTAAAAGAATTCTATTCTATTCTAGTCTATTCTTGTCTATTCTAGTCTATTCTATTCTAGTCTAGTCTAGTCTAGTCTAGTCTATTTTTGTACTATCAACCATTGTATCATGAGGTGTTTTTTTTTGGGGGGGGGGTGGCAGAATGGAACACACTTTCTTGACTAGATTTGCATTGAATTCTAATTGTGCCCAGTCTGGTAGAAGGGATGGGTCTACATAGCACTGACTGTAAGCCAGTCAATGCTATTACTCTTCTTACTTGAGGGTTGCAGGAGAGCAGGGGGTAGTTTGGGACTGGAGTTGTGCAGTTGGTGGTCCTTTTTCAGAGTGGCGTTTTGCCACTTTCTAATTTTGCAGCCTCCTCTCACCAGAGATGCCCACTTGGCATGAACAGCTGACTCCGTTACAGAGAAGATGAATATACATGGAACTGGTTATGCTTACTCTAGTAAAAAGAAGACATGATAGCAATGTTCTACTATTGGAAGGGCTTCCACAAAGAACCTTTTTTCCAAAGCACTGGAAACGAATCAATGAGAGATCCAACCTAGAACTAAGGAGAAATTTCCTGACAGTGAGAACAATCAACTAGTGGAACAGCTTGCTGTCAGAAGTTATGGATGCGCCATCACTGGAGGCTTTTAAGAAGAGAGTGGATAGCCACGTGTCTGAGATGATATAGGGTCTCCAGTTTGAACAGGGGGTTGCACTAGAAAACCTCCAAGGTCCCTTCCAACTCTGATATCCTATGTTTTAGAGAGCCCAGTACCACAACTCTTTCTCCCACCCACAGCACAACAATCCATTGTTAACCATTTTTGTAGCACACCACTGCCTGTAATCTTTTTTGATGGTGATAATGTCTGCACAACTAAGACAATTGTAGAATTGGGATGGGGTGGATGGAATCAATGCCAAGATTCACCATTTCCTTGAAAAATCTGGACAATCCCCATCTTCTTAGATTGTTGTTCAGCCATATTACACTAAATTTCAGATCTTAGAAGGAAAAAAAAAACCCCATTTCTTATTTTGTCTATGTTCACTTTTCTAACTAGGATGGTTATTCAGAAAAACACCCGGGCTGTACAAATTGCATCTGCAGTAAAACCCTTTAAGATCAAAATGAAAGTGATGATAAAGTGCAAAGTAAAGCTTTTAATCAAATGACTGTTTCAAGAAAATTGATCTAAATGATATTTTAGCCTGAAGTGCAAAAGAGCACTTAAGAACATGTGTATTTCTGGACTTATAACTACTGCACATTATTTTTACATTTTCCTACCTCACATTCAAGAGGTTCAGTGAGATATAGCCCAAGACTGTGAATTAGTGTAGTGCACATATGCTTTACACATATAAAAAGTTCCCCTCAAACATACAGTATGTGCTAGTCATTCCCAACTCTAAGGGGTGATGCTCATCTCCATTTCAGAGCCAAAAAGCCAGTGCTGACCAAAGACGTGCTCAGTGGTCATGTGGCCGGCCTGACTAAACAGCGAAGGTGCACAGTATGCTGTTATCTTCCCACCAAAGGTGGTTCCTATTTTTCTACTTGCATTTTCTACATGCTTTCGAACTCCTAGGTTGGCAGAAGCTGGGACAAGTAATAGGAGATCACTCTATTATGTGGTGCTAGGAATTTGACCCGTCAAACAGCTGACCTTTCTGATCGACAAGCTCAGCATCTTAGCCACTGAGCCACCATGTCCTTTTCACCCATATACTGTCTGTCTGTCTGTCTGTCTCTGTGTGTATACTATCTATCTGTCTGTCTGTTTGTCTCTGTTCCTATGTCTATGTGTCTGTCTGTCTGTCTGTCTGTCTGTCTGTCCGTCCGTCCGTCCGTCCGTCCGTCCATCCATCCATCCATCCATCCATCCATCCATCCATCCATCCATCCACCTACCTACCTACCTACCTACCTACCTACCTACCTACCTACCTACTTACCTACCTACCTATCTATCTATCTATCTATCAATCAATCAATCTATCTCTATCTCTCTATCTATCTGTATCTATATCTATCTATCTATCTATCTATCTATCTATCTATCTATCTATCTATCTATCTATCTCTATCTCTATCTCTATCTCTATCTCTATCTCTATCTCTATCTCTATCTCTATATCTATCTATCTCTATATCTAATCTAATCAATCTATCTATCTATCTATCTATCTATCTATCTATCTATCTATCTATCTATCTATCTATCTATCTATCATCTATCTATCTATCTATCTATCTATCTATCTATCTATCTATCTATCTATCTATCTATCTATCTATCTACTTGAGAGACCGCCTACTGCCAATTACCTCCACTAGACCAATAAGATCCCATAGACTAGGCCTCCTCCGAATTCCATCAGCCGGCCAATGTCGACTGGCTACTACTCGGAGGAGGGCCTTCTCGGTGGCCGCTCCGACCCTCTGGAACGAACTCCCCGTGGAGATTCGTACCCTCACCACCCTCCAGGCCTTCCGCATAGCCCTTAAAAGCTGGCTGTTCCGACAGGCCTGGGGCTAAAGACTTGCAACCCCACTCGAATAGTATGACTGTTGTGTTTTTTAACGGTGTATGGTTTTCATGTTTGTAACTTGTCTATTTTTCCCCTCCCTTGAGTTGTGAGCCACCCTGAGTCCCCTCAGGGAAAAGGGCGGCATACAAATAAAGTAAAATCTGAAATCTAAATCTAAAAATCTATCTCTATCTCTCTATCTGTATCTGTATCTGTATCTATCTATATCTTTCTATATCTATCTATATCTATATCTATATCTATATCTATATCTATATCTATCTATCTATCTATCTATCTATCTATCTATCTATCTATCTATCTATCTATCATCTCTCTCTCTCTCTCTCTCTCTCTCTCTCTCTCTCTATCTCTATCTCTCTATCCCTCTATCCCCCCCTCTCTCTGTCTCTATCTCTATTTCTCTATCTATCTATCTATGTCTAATACAAATAGATTGAACCATAAACCAAAATATGAGAGGTGAGAAAGGAAGATGGAACGAGGCAGAAGAGGTGAACTGTCCTATGATTTATAAAAATTAATGGCTGAATGCCATTGCAAGGCAGCTGCATTTTCTAATTTCAAGGAACGGCTAAGAGCTTTCGCCGCTGAATGCAATCCTAGCCCAAGCAACTCAGAGGGAAGTTTAATCTCCTGTCCTTTGCAGGAAGAGCCGCACAGCCAAGGGACCTCTTTAAAAGCAGTGACACATTGGTGTCAGGCAAGATGGTTAACAGGGCCACCGTCACCAGTATGTCTATTAGGGAAGGGAATTGCACTGGCCAAAGTAGAGTCAGAGTGCAGGAGGAGAATCGCTGAGGCTGGTGCCTTGCTTCTCAAGCAAAAAAACAGAACATTTCCCATGGATGCTGAGCACTGAAAAGAACATTCAACCACAGCACCTCAATCGCCTGACAAATGACGACTTTAGAAAGGATGGTAGGATAACATTTGTGACTCTCATGTTTTTCGGAGTATAAGATGCTCCCAAGCATAAGACACACCTAGATTTTGGAGAGGAAAACAAGGGAAAAATATTTGTCTCTGTCTCTCAGCAATTTGCAACAAGCAGTACAGACAATATACACTGTTTGCAGTGTTATATTTCAGACTATACTTGTACAGATGCTGTTAAAATTGATGTGCTTTCTGGGAGTATAGTCATCCTCTGCTATTTAAATGAATAACACTTTTTAAACAATAGCATGGGGCCTCTTACGATCAAGCATTTATTTTAAAAAGCTTCTTCATTTTGTTAAGTTCTCTAGAACAATAATAACACAGTCTTTAAAAAATAAGTCTAATAATTTGAACATTCTATAGGCATTTATAGTTGTTGACTTAACTCCTTGCAGCAAACAGCCTGATTAGCACAAGAAAAAAAAAATCTGCCTCCTAGCAATTTGCCACATGGAGCAAACAGCAAGTTTCACTTTCAATTTCTCCTGATCATCAGCTGTTACAGGCTGCAGGGATTGCTATAGCTTATTGCTGCAAAGAGGAAAATTGCTGAGAGGCAAAGGGTTGGGGCTGGTGGGTGGGTGGAGCTATATTCAGTGTATAAGACACATCCAAATTTTCACCCTCTTTTAGGAGAGGGGAAACGTGCATCTTATACTCCAAAAATATGTAACCCATGGGATGGATATGTGATTTGTTTTCCCCTGGCGAAGTCCTTCTATTTTTCATTTAGGAACAATCCATCCTCTGGATTTCATCCCCCTGTCTCTCTCTGTCTCTTCTCTCTCTCTCTCTCTCTCTCTCTCTCTGTCTGTCTCTTTGTCTCTCTGTCTCTGTCTCTCTCTCTCTATGTCTCTGTCTCTCTTTCTCTGTCTTTGTCTCTCTCTGTCTCTCTCCCTCTCTCTGTCTCTCTCTCTCTCTCTCTCTCTCTCTCTCTCTCTCTGTCTCTCTCTCTATGTCTCTCTCTCTCTCTTTCTCTCTCTCTCTCTCTGTCTCTCTCTTTGTCTCTCTGTCTCTGTCTCTTTCTCTGTCTCTCTCTCTTTGTCTGTCTGTCTGTCTGTCTGTCTGTCTGTCTGTCTGTCTATCTATCTATCTATCTATCTATCTATCTATCTATCTATCTCTTTCTCTCCAAAATGAAATTGCTATTAGGGAAGAACAAGTATCCCCAGAAGTGTCAAGGGACTAAGGCTGATGAATTATCCCAAGAAGTGTCCAGGATAATCCAGAAAGCTATTTTTGTGTTACTGAAAGAAAAGAAAACACGTTATTCTGAAACGGGCCACAGAAACAGGCAACTTTCCAGGACTTTAGACTGCCCTTCACCATAATCACTAATCCTTAGGGATTTGGCAGTCTACAAATGTGATTAATACATAAATATAAATCTCTAAAGATCGCTTGGAGAAAGGAATAGGAACCGTGCTTCTATGACCTCCTACATTTCACGGTTGAGGCCACGATATTTCATCGACACACTCAGGCATCTTAATTTTAGACCCTACTTCAGAGTGACAGTCAACCAGGTAGATATTTCTCAGTGCCCCACAACTGCCTGATATGATCAGATGAAGAAAGACAACTCCAGATGTCTGGGGACATCATCTGGGAAGAATAAATGTGTTGCTTCCACATAAATATTTTAAACAGATTGATAAGCTTTTGGTCATGTTTCTACGGAAAGAGCAAAATTGTGTGATTTCTCTTTTAATCTACCAGGTCTCATACAATGTAACTAGACTCAATTTACCTAATTTTAAAGCACGTCACCGTTTGCATGTGTTAATATACTTGAATAAAACTACTCTTTTATCTGTTCCTTCCTGGATTCCTGTTCTTCATTGTGGCCCTTCACTGGAACTGGAAGCAGATTTGGACAGTGAGGAGGTTGGGGAGAAACATGGGCCAGTCCTGGAGTCTGGGGAAGACTCTGATAAGGGCTCTGTGTCAGAGGCAGAGAGGGGGCCAGGGCGTGTGACAATTATCAGCTGCCTTCAGAGTCAGACATCAGTGAGGCAGATGAACAGCTGGAGCCTGTTCCCAGTGTGTGCATGCACAGAGTTGCCAGATGAAGGGAACAGCTAAAGAGCAGGGGTCAACTTGGGAGTAAGGCCAGATGATGAACCGCCCCTACCAGAGGAAATAAAAGAGGAGTGAAAGGGGAGTGCAGTTTGCAGGAGACAATTAGTTCACTTAATTGGTTCGTGACTCTCCGAGACTTCTTGCCAAGTTTTGCAGATATTGACCTGTCAGCTCTCCAAGCCAGATAAGGTCTGTGACTGTAAATCCTCCCTTGAAAGACTTTGCTGGATGTGAATGAGCAGAATTCACAGTAAATTAACAAAATGGGTTTTTGTCAAGACAAGGAGTTTGCTTTATGCTTTTGGGAAGCCTCGGTCAGAACACAACCTTGAACTGGTCAGGCTCAAACTCCTGGCTGTGGGCAGAGTTATCCCACAATACTGCATTCTAATCATTGTGCCGCAATGGGATAATCCTCTGATGATGCCAAATGCAGACTTTGCAAAGAAGTTGATGAAACTGTTGATCACAAACTCAGCTGCTGTAAAAAAAATTGTGCAGACTGATTAAAAATTGCGGCACAATTCAGTAGTAAAAATGATCCATTGGAATTTGTGCAAAAATTATAATATTAAAACAGCAACAAACTGGTGGGAACATCAGCCTGAAAAAGTCACCGAAAATCAGATGGTCAAGATCTTGTGGGATTTTCGCATACAAACGGACAAAATACTGGTGCATAATACACCAGACATCACACTGGTTGAGAAAAATAAGGTCACAATCATAGACATCGCAATACCAGGTGATAGCAGGGTCGCTGAGAAGGAACATGAAAAAATCGCAAAATACCAGGACTTAAAAATCGAAATTCAACGACTATGGCACAAACCAGCAGTGGTAATTCCAGTGGTAATTGGCACACTGGGTGCTATTCCAAAAGCACTGGAATTACATTTAAAACAGTTAAAAATTGACAAAATCTCCATCAGTCAAATGTAAAAAGCCGCACTGCTTGGATCTGCACGCATATTACGAAAATACGTTACGACGTCCTAGGCCCCTGGGTGGGGCCCGACTAGTAACCAATGCCAAATCCGGCAAAACAACTGGCTGCTGTGATACAATTCTGTTGTTGCGAATGATGATGATGATGATGATGATGATGATGATGATGATGATGATGATGATGATGAAGAAGAAGAAGAAGAAGATGAAGAAGTAGTAGTAGTAGTAGTAGTAGTAGTAGTAGTAGTAGTAGTTGTTGTTGTTGTTGTTGTTGAAGTTGTTTCTTTGTGGGAACACTTGAAATAGAAAACTAATCCTAGCAAATCATTAGATGCAGCTGTTATTTTCAGAGGTGAGTAGATGTATGGAACAGGGAATAAAAATTTGGTCTCAGTTATGATTAAAAGTTGATTTGGAATAATACAACAGGCCTTTAGAAAAGAAGTTTGGAAATGGGAATAGTCAACAAATTATTAACAGTAGTCCTAAAGTCTGCAAAGGTTGCCAAAAAAATATAATGTAACAAAACCACACAATAACAATCTCCCTTGATAACCGAAGCAGTAAAAAAAGAAGAAAAGATGATGCAGTAATTTTATATGTAGAGGAGGCTTTTTTCCCCCTTTGTTTAATTTAGATGCTTTAGCAGTCTCTCAGAATGGATTGGAACATATTTTTTGGGGAAGCTAAATAGAAAATCCAATATTATCAACAAATAATGCCAAAAATGGATTTTGATAATGTACAAGAGATCTCAGAGAGAGAATTGTTTTGTATATGTATTCTATTAATACTATTAATATAAGATATTTGTACTTGTCATTTTCTTTGCTGCTTTTAAAGCTACAGGAGCATATTTATTGATCACCAGAGACCGATTCTGTCTAGATTTATTTAGATACGGATACACGCAACATTTCTTAGAGAGAGAAAATCGTGTTTAAATACTTGCTTAACCATTTAAAAAAACCTATCCCGAAACCTCTATTTACCCCTAATCCAATGCCAGGGAAATAAAATCACTGAAGAATTTTATTTATTTATTACATTTATGTACTGTTGCCTATACAGTGGCATCTAATCAAAATGATTTAGACTAACATTATGTACGTACCATAACAGAAATAACAGATCTGAAAAGTACAGAAGATGCACCGGGAAAATAAAATAATATAAAAAGAAATGTGTTTTCCCAACATTCATACAAAAACGATGGGGATAAAGATGTCTAGAGTATCCTTTGAATGCCACAGCAGAAAAGCATTCCACAGTAAAAGAAGTTTAGTGGGTACTATGAGTGACAATCAAAATTTCCTCTAAAGATATTTTTAAATTCCCTTTTAATCTCAGCTATACATGCACACATAAAATAATAATCCAATGGCAGACACCACAGGGAGGGAGGGAGGGAAGGGAGGAATAAATAGAGAGGATGGATGGATGGATGGATGGATGGATGGATGGATGAATGGATGGATGGATGGAAGGAAGGAAGAAAGTCTCAAATTTTCTTTTGGGTTATGATAACCCAATCTGGCATTCAGTTGGTTATAATTTGTGGTTTTATTTGCTGTATACATGATGATTGGTTTATAAAACCCCTCTAGTTACACCAGGAAATATAAAAATAAAGGTAATAAATTAATAAAAAACAAAATGAATAATCTGGTAATCAAGGAGCAATATGTTAGAATCCTTATGAGATTCCTCCCCCAAATCATAATAACATTATGTAGTATGGTGGGGAGGGGAGATGGATATCTTGTACAGGACCAACTACAACATGGTCCTTTGGAAGCCAATAATTAGTGAGTTCATTGAATTTTGTCCCTAGTCCTATCTTGAAAAAGACAAGGGTTTAATGGGACATTCCTCCCATGTATAAATCCATATCTGTTCTGACCCCCCCCCTTCTTCGCTCGTTAACAGACGACAGTCAGACAGACTTAAAAGGAAAGAACTTTATCAGTCTCAGCTCATGCTGGCTGCGAGCCCAAAAATAAACATAAATAAAGTCTCTGACAAACAAGGATTACGCAGCAGAAGGCAGAAACAAAACTCTCACAGTACCAAGTTTTCAAGAAGCAAAATCACTTATCCAAGTGTCTCACAAACTCAAACAGGAACAGAACTGAATTCTCCATAAACGAACGACGAACCATGAACGAATGAATGAACGTTGACTTCTGCAACCAGGGCGTGGCACCATCAGTCCTTTTATCTCCAGAAGATGACACTAACGAGCCCCAGCTGCATTGTTATTCCTGCATCCCGACTCAACTCACAGCAAACTTCTGCTGAGTCACAACACATATCAATACACTTCTGCTTATAAAAAAACAGGTAATGTGCATTCATATTCTTTTAGGACAGAGTGACCTGTTTAAAAGGGAAAATATGAATTTCTAATGTGAGTTGTCTTTGTTTCGCCTACGTATAGGAACCAGAATTCAGGGGAAACTGTTCTAGTCAACCAAGTCCAAAAATCAAAGTACATTGCATATCAGCCTAGTAAGTCAGAGGTAGGCTTGGAGTTAGGGAACAAAGAAATAAGGCTGAACAACATCTACTGTCATTCCATAGCATGGTGAGAGTGGCATTCAGAGTAAATGCTTCTTCTTTTTTTGCTTAACTGGAAGGCCTATCAAACAAAGAAAATGGAAAGCTTAATCATAACACCAATGTGTGGGCGTTAATAGATATTCCTGCTAAAAAGAACTAAAGGAAAACACAGAGTAAAGTTGATAGAATAAATCTTCTGGTCTTGAGGAATTCCAGCTCCTACAACCTTTTGTAAACATTATCAAACGTAGGAAATGCCTTTTCAGATAAAATACTTGTAATTCTTTTCCCTAGGGTAAAGAATAGCCAATATAGCCTAAATCATTATTTTTAAAGCCAATAAACTATTGCTGGGTGGCTTTTAAAAAAACATGCTGCCCAATTGAGAGCTGACATTTTCTTAAAAGGCAACTTAAAATATAGATTTTGTTGGCATACAGATCTTGGCTCATATTAATCTTGACTTTGACATATTTTCTAAACCATGGATTATGGCTTGTTTCTGATTTGTTTTTATGCCCTAGCCCTTTCTTCAGAAGAAAAAAGAGATAAAACAAACAATTGTTTGAGCAACTCACTGTTCTTTTGTTTACCTGCAATAATGATGCAGGTAAAAAAAAACAATATAAACTCTGGCTTAGCATTTATGTACAACAGCAGTAAATATACAGACAACAGTGAATTCTCACACGAATAATAAGGCATTGAGGAATAAGCAGGGGTGGGCTTCAAAAATTTTAGCAAGGGGTTCTCTACCTGGTAGCTGGATGGGTGTGGCTACGGTGGGCATGGCCTAATCAGTGTCCTGCACCACAGGGAAAGTGTTGTGGCCCAGCAGGTGCCGTTGGAGCTGCCACCAGACTCCGACAGCGAGGGGCCCAATGAGTCGGCTCTGGAGAATGTGGAGGACCCGGCACAGGGTTCCGCCTATGAGCAGGGTGCAGAGAGGCTGGTTGGCCACCAGGAGGCACCTGAGCCTTGGACCAGTGGGGAGGAGACAAGGGAGAGTGAGCCAGAGGCCAGTAGTGAAATGTTCCTGGATGCATGCTATCGAAGAGCTACTAGGCATCAGGAACAATTACGCAATTACAGGAGGTGATTGTACTCAGCTGGTGGTCATTAGGCTCCTCTCCAGACTATAAAAAGCTACTAGTGCACACGCCCTTCTTTGTAGAAGTCAATGCAGGATTGAATGTTGGAGGACAGTACTGTGAGCTTGGCAGGCTGGATTGCTGCCAAGCCTTATCTGTGTTTATTGCTGCCTGAGTTTGTCTGAGTTGCTGCCAAGGTCATTATCTGTTTGTTCTGTTTGGCTTTCAGCCACCAAGGTCTTGGTGTCTTGTTATTAAAGTACATTCCAGTTAAGCTTGTCTGGGCATTCATTACTGGACAGAGGAGGGGATCAGAACAGTGGGCTTTTTACCCTCCTCAGGCTCCAGAGGCTTTTCTTGAACCTTCGGGAGGGCAAAAATGGTCTCCAGAGACCCTCTAGAGGAAATGGGCTCATTTCCGGCCATCCCAAACTTCCGGTAGGCCCATTTTTCACCCTCCTCAAGTTTCCACGCATGCCCTGCACTTACCTGCATCGGAAACGTGTGGGGATTCCTAGGGGAATGGAGGGATGAGGCCAGCCAAGGGTGGGATTTGGGGGTTCTCCAAACTTCACAAAATCTTAGCAAGAGGTTTTCCCGAATCCCCAGCAGACCAACCGTGGTAAGCCAAAAATATTGTGGAAAACATCAAAAGCCATTTGTAGAACTGTAGGTTGGCTTGGATGTCTTCTGTTTTATTATCCATTCTTACATTTTTGAGTCTGCCTGTTTATTTGGGTGGTTTGCAAATAAAAAGCCAATATACATTAAAAAAAGAAAAAGAAAGCAACCAACTAAAAGAATAAAACACCAATCGCAAACAAACTATAACCAAACATGTGTTCTTCTAATCTAACAGATCCAAAGCGATAAATATGAAATATAACACTGACGGTAACAAGCCCAACAAATATATCCCACAAAAGAAACCAACACCTTCTTATATAGATTAAAATAGGGACCATATTCTGATCTGTTGATATGGCATAAAAAAGACTTAATTCTAATGTTTGTATTTTCTATCTCCCTTGAAAAATGCCTGTAGGAGTTCAGCTTGCAGTCAAGGTTAGTACCGAAAAGATTGAAGGTGAACACAGCTTCTTTCTCATCTCTCATAGTACAAACAAATTTATTTGCAGGTAATATTAAAGAAGATAACCCCCCAAAAGCTGTTTTTCACCTGGCTACAAAATTTAAAATATCTCCTTGTGTACCACACAATATAAGATGCTGCCGTGCAGAAAGGAAAGGTATCTTCCTTGCCTTGGTGGGCTGAGATTGGCCTTCAGCCTCAACATTGCTACATCTATCATTATTCTCTTAAACACCAAAAGTTCCCATTAAAATAAATAAGATGCCTTTAGGTGTGAAAGTCTGAATAATATTACTTAGATAAAATATTGTAGCCTCTAACACCTACACTCCCTTCCCTCCTCCGCAGAAATTGATTCATGGTGATTGAAAATGTCCAGTGACACCATGCGGAAGGCGACAAAATAGGATTGTTTAGAAAATGTGTTGATTTGGAACCCGCGATACATATTTCTCTCCCAACTAAATCATGATGGGCGTGATATATTGCTCTCAGAAAAAGTGAGAAAACCCGAGAAAATGGTCTGGGGTTTGAAATGATCAATTCCAGCATGAACATTAGCTGGGGGGGAAAACATACCTAACTCTATTCTTTAAATTAGGTAAACCATGGTTATGTATAGAGCAGTGGTGGGGGTTGCAACTGGTACAATAGCAATAGCAATAGCAATAGCAGTAGACTTATATACCGCTTCATAGGCCTTTCAGGCCTCTCTAAGCGGTTTACAGAGAGTCAGCATATTGCCCCCAACAATCTGGGTCCTCATTTTACCCACCTCGGAAGGATGGAAGGCTGAGTCAACCCTGAGCCGGTGAGATTTGAACCGCTGACCTGCTAATCCAGCAGTAGCCTGCAGTGCTGCATTTAACCACTGCAACAGAGCTGGTCCTCCACCACATGCAGGTGTGCAGCACGCATGCAGTGCATGCATGCTTACTTACCGCCCGTAGCACTCCAGCTGCTCGGTTGAGCATTGCACAGGTACCATACATTCTGTGCGCGGAAGCCCCAATCGACTCAAATACAGATAAGGAGGAGGGCCCTCCAGAGCACTTTACTTGAATTATACCTGGTGCTCCTAGTATGCACCGGTACTCCCGTACCAGGGTGTACTGGTCGTATCCCACCACTGGTACAGATTCTGGAGTTTCTGCTGCCTGTCTTACTGCGCATGCGGAGGAGGTTTCCTGCCAAGTCCAACGGCACCAACATTCCATCTTGGTGATGCCTTTCAAAGTTATCTCACACCTGACACTTGGGAGAATTATGATTGGACTGTGACTGGGATGCCAAGGGGTGGGGAATGGGTTATTCTATATATCATTTGCTTTCGCGCCTAAATAATCAGTCTTCGCTTTGCTACGCTTCTTTTCATTTATAATTAGTAAAAGTACACTTGATTTCTATCAATGGAGTCTTGTGGTTTTCTTTCCTGATTATCCAATGAAGGAGTGCTGACAGCTGGTTCACACCAGTTCAGGTGGACCAGTAGTGGCAGTAGTGGGAGACTCCACCCACCCAGCCAGACATCAACAGAGATGTTTTGCGAATGCACGCTCCCGATTCCAAACTGGTAGCGAATGTAAGAGGATTTTATGCCTGGCTATGTTTAATTAAGCACTGTGCATCAGAGGTGGGTTTCACAAAAGTTTACCACCGGTTTGTTGCGTGCATGTACCCTTGTTTTGTGAGTGTGTGTGCCTTCTGCACATGCACTTTGCTTGCATGTGTGGCTTGCACACATGCACATGGCTTTGAAAATGTGTCTAAGTAGAAGGGCATAGAGTCGGGGCAGTTGGGCAGGCATGGATCCCCCCACAGGTCGCTGCTACCGGTTCTCCCAAACTGGTCTGAACCGGCTGAATACCACCTCTGCTGTGCATCCAGTAACAGTCAGAAACTAAGGCTGCATCGACTTAAATTGTTATTACTCATCTCTTTCTCCTGTTCTATAAATAAGCCTGTTCTTAGTTTGTGTCAAGACTCTCATCCGTAATGCTGCAAGTGGATTCTTTTCAAATTTTACATTCATTCCAAGGTCATTAAAGTCCTCCCGCTTGAAGCAACATCTAACCTCTGTCCCCAATATGATTTCCTCAGAATGACAATGCGTCTGCTCGCTCCTTGAAGCCTGCCAAGATCCTTGCCCTACTTTATTTATTTATTTTAACAATCCTTTTCATCTTTTCTTTGGATTAATGACATGCAAAGCAAAACAGAATCTATCTAACATCATCTGTATTTCTGGCTGCTTTGAACCTAAAGATGATAAAATGATGGGTGTTGGCTCTCAATTGCCTTGTTTGCTCTTCCTCTTTGCCTTTTTATGGCTGGCTGCATCCTTTATGACAATCTGCTTTGTGACGGCTCATCTACGTACAATTTCAGATGGCCACAGTGGTTACACATTCTACACAAATTTTGTTAACTTCTCTTGACAGGCGGCCTATGTAATGTAGGTTGTAAGCTCTATGGGAAGGCACTGCTTCATTCTCTGAGCGAATAAACAATACCACAAAGTGTACCACAAGAGCTTTTTCAAGAGGCAACTGGACTTTCTTGTTTTTTTCTTTGAAGATGTTTCACTTCTCATTGTCAGACCTTCAGCCATATTCCTCTTGGATCTTTGGCCTGCCACACTTTCTATTATTCCACTATGCTTTTTCTATTGTGGAAAAATGGGAGGGGGGATTGTACAGAGTTAGATGCTATGTAGCCAAAACAAAATTCCTTCTAGAAAACCAAGGTCATCCTTTGTCTTTTTACCTTTGCACCTGACCGGGACTGGATGGGTGGAACTGTCAGCATGGCAATGGAAGATTGGACCATGTGAAGGACTTGTGAGTGTGGGGACAAGATCTTGAACTTTCAACTGGGTGGGGAAAACTGGGAAGCTTTCAGATTCGGGGTTTCCCAGATGTGCCAAAGTGGCATTTCTTAATAAATTGGAACTTTGAGCAATACTTTGCCTTGGACACTGATTTACTTTTGGATGCAATTTGGAACCCTGAACTCATCAAAGAAGCTTCTTCAGCTCTCTGTTTGACACCCACCCACCCATTCATCCATCCTATCATCTAAAAACAATCTAAAAGAGGAAATAGTTCAGTAAACGTGAATCACCTTTATATACCTCTCGGTATTTCTGACTCCACGTGTCTTATTTTTTCTGTTTATAGTAAAAAGGTGAGATAAATTCCCTTTAAATGTATCTAGCAGGTATTAAACTTGCAAAGAAGGACTAGAAAGCAATATTTATTTTAAGATCGCAAGCTTCTCTTCAAAACAGAAGCTGTTCAGGATAACTTTTGAGAGTAATAGACATATCACTTTAACTGTTTCTGAAAACTAAAATTAAACTAACCTAATTTATGGACTTTGCAGAGATTTCTGTCCTTGGAAAATATTCTCTAGGTTCGGCACACCTTCGTCTTAGAGGAGCATGTCTGGGTCATTATCAGTCTCAGAAAAAGACAGGGCAGATGGAGAAAATTAAAGGCAGGTAGTAGCAGTGAAAGAATAATGAAAGATTCCATTGCTTCTGAGTTGGAAGCTGGGGATAGGGATGTAAAATCAGAACCAGGGGTGGGATGCTACCAGTTCAGAGTGGTTTGGGTGAACCAGTAGCTCCGACAATCAGCTGAGAGTGAAGTGGCTTGCCCCAATGATCAGATGGGCCCACCCGCCTGTGCTATTTTCCTACCTTTATCTTTTCAGCTGATTCGCATGGCAGAGCAAGTTGCTGCGTGAATCACTGTGTTACTCCTCTGAAAAAACCCAGTAGTGTATGTTTCTTCAAACGGTGCACATGCATGCACCACGCATCAGTGTGCAAGTCTCACGATCACCAAAGGGATTGTTAAACCGGGAGGTCAGAAGCAAGGCCTTCAAGCGCCTAAGACTACAGGAAGAAATAAGAAGTACTGAAGAATCTTCTTGGTTGAGAAACGAGATGCCTTCAAGAAGAAACAAAGAAAGTCCAGTTGCCTTTTGAAAAAGCACCTTTGGGACACCCTTGATTTGGATGACTTAGAATCTCCATAGTCAATACGTCAAAGTCTATAGGGAACAATATTAGCTGCAGGAATCAGCATCCAAACCAGATGTCCACTCACAGAGATTCTGTGTCTGGATTCTAAGTCCAAGCCAGAACAAGGAGGAATCAATTCTATTTAGCAAATCACTACCACAGATGCACAGCTATGTTGTGCCATTTCTTTGCAACAAAGAAGACTTCTTCAAATGTTTATATAGGTAAAGGTAAAGATTCCCCTTGAACATATGTGCTAGTCCAGTGGTTCCCAAACTTGGCAACTTTAAGACTTGTGGACTTCAACTCCCAGAATTCTCTGCTGGCTGGAGAATTCTGGGAGTTGAAGTCCACAAGTCTTAAAGTTGCCAAGTTTGGGAACCACTGTGCTAGTCGTTCCTGACTCCAAATGGTGGTGCCCATCTCCTTTTCAAAGGCAAAGAGCCAGCGTTGCCTGAAGACGTCTCAGTGGTCATGCGGCCTGCATGAGTAAATGGCGAAAGCTCACGAAACACTGCTACTTTCCCACCAATGGCGGTTCCTATTTTTCTACTTGCATTTTGTACATGCTTTCGAACTGCTAGGTTGGCAGAAGTTGGGACAAGTAACGGGAGCTCACTTTGCTATGTGGCGCTAGGGATTCAAACCATACTGAACTGCCGACCTTGAGAAATACAGAAAGTATCTTTTTCAGAATGCTGGAAGCTTCGTAGGGGGAAAATCTTCAATCGTTAAATTTTCCTTCGTCCAGGACTGAAAACCAACCCAAAGAGGTGGCAACATTTGCTTCTCAAATTTCACGTGCTTCTTTCCTTCTTGGCGTGACTCCCATGTTTTATTCCAGGGAAAACTCCTCCATTTGTCTTTAAAAAAAATTACCTGTAGGCAACATTTAGCAATGTTTCTGTGCCTGGATTCTACCTCCTCCAGACTGTTCTGCTAGATCTGCCTGCTGTCACAGCAAGAAAGTACAGGGAAGGTGCTAGAGAAAGGAATATTTCATTACGCCTGCAAAAATAAGTGATGGCTTCAAGTTGTCACCTAGAATTTTAATCAGGCACCGATACTTGCATCTCACTATCTGTTAACAACAGGTGTTCTGAAAGATGTTTTACTCAAACCCATTGCTTGGTGATTACCTCCTATATTCAAATGAGCCTTTTTCGTGGAAGTTCAATGTTTGTTTGTTTTTTAATAGTAGGAGTTACGGGATAAACACTGCCCTTGTATAATGTCTTTTTTTTACACGGGCACAACCTTCTCCAAGATTTTAGTCTTGTGATGGCCAACCTATGACATGCATTCCACAGGTGGCAAGCAGAGCCCTCCCTATGGAGATGTGAGCCGTTGCCCCAGCTCAGCTGCAATGCACATGTGCGTGCACCTCCCAAAGGCCAGCAGATTTTTGGGTGTCTGACGTGCATGCAGGGTGTGTGTACATGTGGGAGACACATATGCAGGGGGAGAACCAGAGGTGGGTTCCTACCAGTTCGCACCTATTCGGTAGAACCAGTTCGTCAAATCTACTGAACCGGTTAGAAGAGTTTCCACCAGTGGACCCGGAAAGCAGGCCACACCTACAGAAGAGGTTCCAAAATTTTTTGAAACCCACCACTGACACACACACACACACACACACACACACACACACACACACACACACAGAGGGAGAGACAGACAGACAGACTGACACACACACAGAGAGAGAGAGAGAGAGAGAGAGAGAAAGGGAGAAAGAAAGAAAGAAAGAAAGAAAGAAAGAAAGAAAGAAAGAAAGAAAGAAAGAAAGAAAGAAAGAAAGAAAGAAAGAAAAAAGAAAGAAAAAGAGTGAGAGATGAAAGAAAAAAGAAAAAGGGACAGAGAGACAAAAGGAAGGAAAGAGAGAGAGAGAGAGAGAAAGAAAGAAAGAAAGGGAGAAAGAAAGAAAGAAAGAAAGAAAGAAAGAAAGAAGAAAGAAAAAGAGTGAGAGATGAAAGAAAAAAAGAAAAAAGGGACAGAGAGACAAAAGGAAGGAAGAGAGAGAGAGAGAGAGAGAGAGAGAGAGAGAGAAAGAAAGAAAGAAAGAAAGAAAGAAAGAAAGAAAGAAAGAAAGAAAGAAAGAAAGAAAGAAAGAAAGAAAACACATGACCGGCAAGCCACTCCCACCAGGTCACATGGCCGGCAAGCCACTCCCACAAAGGAGGCCACACCCACAGAGTAGGTTCCAAAAAAAAATTGAAACCCACCACTGGGGAGCACGGATGGGTGCAGTGCCCCCCACAGTCTGTTTTTGGTTCCAGGAGGCTACAGGGAGGCTTGGGAGGCCCACAAAGGGGCATGGAGGGGGGGGTCGCACAAGCATGTGTGGGGGAGCATTAAGGGGGCTGCATGTGCAGTGATGTGGGGGGTGCAAGGGAGTGTCACACACACATTGCATTATTGATGCAAACACACAGGTGTGCACACTATTGTGCATACTTGTGCTTTAGGCACCCAATGACAAAAAGTTTAGCCATCACTGTTTTAGTCTTTTCACCACTGTAGGAGATTAAAAAAGGGATTTCATTATCTGGGATACATTGTCAGACTTTGATCACGACCCTGTTTTTTTTTAAAAGAAAACAACAACACTGAAATTATGATGAAACATCTCTCTACATTTACAGAAGTGCAAAACAACCCCAAACCTCCTACTTAGATAGGATAGAATAGCAGAGTTGGAAGGGACCTTGGAGGTCTTCTAGTCCAACCCCCTGCCTAGGCAGGAAGCACTATAGCATTTCAGACAAATAGTTATCCAACATCTTTTTAAAGACTTCCAGTGTTCGGGCATTCACAACTTCTGGAGGCAAGTTGTTCCACAGATTAACTGTTCTAACTGTCGGGGAAATTTCTCTTTATTTCTAAGTTGCTTCTTTCCTTGATTAGTTTCCACCCATTGCTTCTTGTCCTGCCCTCAGGTGCTTTGGAAAATAGCTTGACTCCCTCTTCTTTGTGGCAGCCCCTGAGATATCGGAATACTGCTATCATGTCACCCCTACTTTTTATACATGGGCTACTTTTTCACACCGGGTATCCAGTTTGTAGCTCTCCCTCCAATCTCCAAGGTCATTCTCACACACCATTACAATATCTTGCTCACAGTCATGAATAATGCCCTAGAAACAAGAAGAATTTACATTGTATTCATTGCCTCCTGGGACTCTTCTATGATATTGTTAAAAATGAGACTCTATAGATTTGAGATTATACCTTAGGTAGTTATAACACCCACATCGATGGAGGGGAAAAAAATGAAATTGACAATGTAATGGATAGCTTTTTAAATGTCACATATGTTTTACCTCGGAGGATAATATAGTCAGACAAATGTCAGAAGAACTGTGATTTTTCCATTTTCGGCACAAAACAGGACATCTGCTTATTATTGTAGATAACAGTGTAAACATGCAACAAGGCACAGAATCCAGAGATGGATTGAGAGAAACAGACTTAAAAAGGGAGGATGCAGAACTAAGATAACTCTGCATAGTATGATCACAGAGATGTGGGTTATTTGTGCTCTGGGATAATAGTCATTGTTCATTTAAGCCAAATGCAGGGTAGACAATTATTATATTTTGCAGAGCAAGTTTTTAAACCTGTAATTCAAATGGGATTATTTGGAAGAAAGATTTAATAAAAATAAACAAATAAAGGGTGGGGAAAGGTTTGTGCATCACTTTCAAAAACATAGGAGAAAATATACTTGCAAATGCATTAAAAAATCCTATTGCATACCCCCTACCCATTACTACGATAGAAAAATCCTGGGAACGTTGTACCATTTAATTCCATATTACAGTTTAAACTGTAGAGCTGGAAGCCAAATTATTAAACAGTCTTTTTGAAATGTGCATTAAAAAAAAAAGAACAGCAGTTACTAGTTCTTTGGTAATTTCAAAATTTAATGCAAACAATAATTATTTGCCACAAAACCAATATGGAAGGAAATAAGCCACGTTGATATTTTATGAGAGTGTTTTCACTGTTCTGTGATCAGCATTTCTGTCCAAGTGAGAGGCACAATGATAGACATTTAGGCAGGGGAATCTAATGCTTTTCCCTCTACAAAATAGCTCCAAAATATTATATTTACTCAAAAGCCTGAAATAATGCTGAGATGTGGGTAGGAGAATGGGTGAAATGCAGAAAGGAAGGCAAACAGAATATAAGAAAACCAAGAACTCAATAATTTTCTGGAGAGACTGTTTCCTTACCTTCCTAGAAGTGATTTCATCACTGTAAGAAGGTCTCTAGAAATTGTGGAGATATTCCTGATGTTCATCTAGCTCGAGGTTCATTTTCTGTAAAGGGGCACTTCATATTATACTGGCATTCTCCATAATGTGAGGCAACCACGGGATAACTCAAAGGCATCAATGCATACCAAGGAGAAATGGTGGCTCAGAGGTTAGAGTGCAGTATTGCAGGCTAACTCTGCCCACAGCCTGGAGTTTGATCTTGACCAACTCAAGGTGGGCTCAGCTTCCATCATTCCGAGGTCAACAAAATGAGCACCCAGATTGTTGGGGGCAATAGGCTGACATTGTAAACTGCCCAGGGAGTGCTATAAAACACCGTGGAGTAGTATATAAGTCTAAGAGCTATTGCTAAGTCCTATTGTTATCTGTAAAAATCTTAGCAAGTTCAATTTTGTTGTATTTATTTGGTACAATGGTAATAAAGGCTATACTATAAGGTAGCCATTCACATCTGAGTGAATGAGAGGGAAATGACTTGTGCTGTCTTTAGTCAGCAAATATGACTGCTTAACCCAGGGGTGTCAAACTCAAGGCTCAGGGGCTGGATCCAGCCTACAGGGTGTTTAGACCCGTGGAACTGCCTTAGAAATCTCTCACCTCCATTTATTTCTAGCAGAGGGTTGCAGGAAGCTGTCATAGCTGAAAACAGAGCCCATTTACACTGGCAGAGTGCTCATGCCCCTGTCACGAGTAACATCAAACAGGCCATTCCGTACCCTCCCTTTCCCCTCAAGGTCAAACACAACCCTGATACGGACCCCAATGAAATCGAGTTTGAGGCTCCTGGCTTAACCCATGGTTCCTGGCCTCCTGCAACCTTCTTGATGCACATGCTTGCAACACCTTGATGAATAGGTGTCCGGGGGTTGAAGAATACAGCATAATTTAAATAGAGAACTAAATATATAAAGAAGAAAGCCCTGGTTGATCATTTCTTCCTCTCCATTATATACCTCCCCAAGCAGAATGTCAGCCCTGCAGCCATCTTTTCTTTTGGATCTTTAGCCTGCCACACTTTCTATTACTCTACTATGCATTTCCTATGGTGGGAAAATGAGAGGGGGGATTGTACGGAGTTAGATGATATGTAGCCATAACAACATTCTTTCTAGAAAGACAAGGTCATCCTTTGTCTTTGCACCTCTGCACCTGACTGGAACTGGATGTGTGGAACTTCCAGCATGGCAGTGAAAGATTGGACCATGTGATGGACTTCTAGGTGTGGGGGCAAGATCTTGAACTTTCAACAGAGTGGAGAAAACTGGGAAGCTTTCAGATTTGGGTTTTCCCAGATGTGCCAACATGGGTCTCTTAATAAATTGGAACTTTGCGCAATACATTGCCTTGGACTCTGGTTTACTTTTGGATGCTATTTGGAACCCTGACACAGAGCATTGTAGGGTGGGGAAAGGGGGTTCTGAGGAAGCTTCTTGGATGAGAAGCGAAACATCTTCAAAGAAAAACCAGAAAGTCTCTTGAAAAAATCACCATTGGGACAACCATGACCTGGATGACTGAGAATCTCCATAGACTTGGAGATCTAAAAGGTTCTCAGCATATGAGAAGTAAAAAATTAAGCTCTGATGTCTCTCTCTGGGTGTGAAATTAGCATTACCCCTGGACTGATGTCTTGCAGGCTAAGGAGAACATTCATTTGCTTGCATATTTATTTTCATGCTTTGCATTTTTATATCTCAGAAATTACTTTTTTTTTTACTACTTGGGTGAAAAGGATTGCTGAGCTATCAATTATATTGGTACATGATCATCTTATATAATACAACACAACTCCCCTGTTCCCCTGAAAATAATACCTCCCTGGATATTAAGCCCAATCGGGCTTCTGAGTGCATGTGCTAAAATAAGCCCTCCCCTGAAGATAAGCCCTCCCTGAAAATATTGCAAAACAGTAGCAGCTATGATGTGACCATGCTTGCAGCCTCCTGCACCTGAAAAATAACAAGACCTCCCCCAAAATAAGTCCAAGTGCTTATTTGGGGAGTCAAAAGAAAATAAGACCATGTCTTATTTTTGGGAAAATGTGGTAGATACAGTAGAAGAGAATATTTGTAGCTCAGGGTTAAACGGTGGGGTCCTTGGGATTCGCTTGGTGGGTCTCTTGCAAACGTTTCATTACCCAGAGTAGGTTACATCATTGATAATGATGATGTTATTTAGTTTGGTAATGAAATGTCTCTGAAGAGATCCACCAAACTCAGAGATAGAAGAGATATCTGGTAGAAGACAATATCTGTAACTCAGAGTTGAACTGAACCATACTTCCATCTTCAGCTACAATTCCTCCTCTTTGGTATAATTAGTGGCTCTAATTCTATATCAAAAAAAATATTTCTCTCTAAAAAAAAGATTCTTTTTATGCAGTGACTGTAGATACTATTGTAGCTGACCTTGCAGTAACATTAAAGTATTGACTGCAAGCAAAGAGTGTGTATCATTCCTTCTAGTTCTGCTGCTGCATTGATCAGATTTTGGATGACCCCAAAGTGTCTCGTGTTTTGTGTGTATGGGTGCAAGCCAATAATTGTCCGAGTGCAGTTTTCCTGTGTTTGCATTAAAGGTGGTTAAAAGGTGTTTCTGACCTTGACTGATGTGATCTAAACTGTGAAAAGAAAATCAGCGTTGCAGCCAGGGGTGAATTTCAGCAGGTTCTGACAGGTTCTGGAGAACCGTTAGTGGAAATTTCGAGTAGTTTGGAGAACCGGCAAATACCACCTCTGGCTGGCCCCAGAGTGGGATGGGAATGGAGATTTTGCAATATCCTTTCCCCAGGAGCGGGGAGGGAATAGAGATTTTGCAGTATCCTTCCCCTGCTATGTCCACTAAACCATGTCCACAAAACCGGTATTATTATTTTAAAAAAAATTCACCACTGGTTGAGTCTTATTAGATGTATGACCACAAGCAAATTCCATTCAGTTCCATATTGTAGCTATCTATGGAATATCCTTCTATTGACTCTAGGGAATTGAGGATTCACCCAGATTGACTCTAATGAATTTTTACTTTTACAAGGTTTTGTAAAGTTCAACTCAACTAAAACATAAGAATGACTATTTTAGAAGATTCCCTATATCTATCATCTATCTATCTATCTATCTATCTATCTATCTATCTATCTATCTATCTATCTATCTATCTATCTATCTATTTGCACTGATGATTTGATTTAATTTGATGTCATCGGTACACCTGGATTTGAATCTTCATTAATCTTCAAACTTGTAGATGAATTTTGAGATGCCATCACCAAAAACAGTGTTATACTAGTTATTCAGTGTCAAGCACAGGGCACAAATTTTGTCCTGGGGCAAAATTGAATTGATGGGAGGTGGGCATCATTCCCAGAGATTGTATTAAACCGGTTCAGACCAGTTTGCCTGAACTGGTAGCTGAAGTCGTGGTGGGCTTGTCCCTCCCACCCCAGCTCTATGCTGTCCTATTTAGGCATATTATTGAGGCTGGGCTGGAACCAGCACGTGTGAGCAAAGTGTTTGCATGGAAGGCCGGACGTATGCGTGGAAGGGACGCTGATCATTCCCCATAGGGAAATAGTAGCAGAAAGAAGATGGCTTAATTCCCCCCTCTCCCATTTTCCTCTCTGAAATTCCATCATGACAGCTACTGGGATGAGGGATTTTCAGGACGTATCCAGATGATATGTTGGGCTGGGAAGTCCATTTTTTTTTTAAAAAAAATGTAATAATGAACCATTTCTATATTGGTAAGAAAACAACAATTATTCGAACAAAAGAAGGTAGTTTGGGAAGATTCCCTTCTTCATGGAAAATTAATATTTTGCAGGTCCTTGAAAACTCTAACTCCTCGATCTTCCAAGTCTGAAATATTTAGAGTGGGAGAAATTATTGCACTTCTTATGGGATGCTCATCGCTGATCCTTGAAGCAAAAAAATTACTTTTATTTTCTTTAATTTTCTACTTTATTTTCTTTCTTTTTTTTTTTTTGCACCAGTTGCTTAGTATACAGGTGAAATATTTCATTCTTCCCTTCCAGCCGTCCTTCCAGTGACCACTGGAATCAAAGAAAGCCCAAAATTTGGTTTTTGCCATCTTTATTGTATCTTTAGTTATTGTTATGTCTCGCTAGCATATTAATCTGAACATTTCTCATTCTAATTTACAGACATTTTTTTTCCTCCTAAAGATTTTATCTGGGGGTTTTGTTTTATTATTCGTGATGTTATTGTAATTGTTAACATATGTAGTAATCTGTTTATAAATAAACATGTGCACTATCAGAAGAAAGCAAGCTACAGAAAAATAATGTAATGGGAGATAATTTACATTTAAAAGAAAATGTTGTGTAATTGCAGAACAGAACACAGCGGGGTAGATTTTCATATGGCACTCAGGAAAAGAGGAAAAAGAGTGTTATGGGATCAAGCCATATGATTGCACTTAGCAACTAACTTCTAACTATGATTGCTAATATTGTGTTGTACATTTTCATCCGGTGTGTCTTTCTTTCTTTCTTTTTAAAAAAGCTATCAGTCATACTGTCAGCCTCTGCTTTGCTGTTGCTTCGGCTGCCATTGAAACGGGGAGGGGGGGCATGGTTTTTGGGAAGGGAATCATTATGTGCTGGAGGAAGATTCTAGACGCTGACCTGATCATCTTACTGCTCATGTGGAGGAAGGGAGTTTCCCGCCAAGGTTAACTGTCCAGCATTCCATCCTGGTGATGTTTTTTGAAGATATCTCCCACCTGACAGTTGGGTGAATTATAATTGGACTATGGACTGGGGTGCCAAGGGGAGGGGATTGAATTATACATGATATTCTTTGCTTTCGTGCCTAATTAAACAGATTCAGCTTCGCTTCGCTACTGTTCATTTGTAATTAGTAAAAGTACACTTAATTTCAAACAAATGGAGTTGAGTGGTTTCTTTCCTGATTATTAAATGAAGTCGCACATGACACAGACAGACAATAATAAATGAAATCTAAAGTGTTTGTCATGCATAAGAAATCAGAAACCAGGGTTCTCCAAATGAGTGCAAATGTCCAGATTTGCCTATTCCAGGTCCTTGGTAAGGACTCGATAGACAGACAAAAATGCCGAACCCAGTCTGAACATCTGGCTGACTGTGTGAATAACAACAACAGCAACATCAACAATACTGGCTGCTCAAGAACAAGCAGTGCAAACTAATGCCATGAAAGCAAAGATACAAAAATCCACTGGCAATCCAAATTGTCGACTTTGCAACAACAAAGTCAAAACTGTTTCACATTTAATATGTGAATGCAGCAAAATTGCACAAACGGAGTACAAAGCTAGACACGACTGAGTTGCTAAATTAATCCATTGGTCATTATGTAAAAAAATATGATTTACCTGTATCCAAAAAGTCACGGGAACACAAAGTGGAAAAGGTTACTGAAAATGAGAAGGTGAAGATCTTGTGGGACTTTTGAATACAGACAGAGCATCATTTGGAACACAACATGCCAGATACTACAGTTGTAGAGGGCCGAAGCATACAGTTTATTGATATTGCTGTTCCTGGAGATGCCAGAGTCAAAGAAAATGAACTGGAAAAAATCATGATATACCGCAAACTGGCCATCGAAACTACCCGATTATGGATGAAACATGTAACTGTGATACCCATTGTCATCGGGGCACTTGGTACCATGCAATAACAGCAGCAGAACGGCAAAAAACGGTGCTACTTGGAACATTGTATATTTTAAGAAGGTACTTGGTTGATACCTAGGATGCCGGCAGCAAACCGTATCAACCATTAGCACCAGTCAATGGTATTTGTGACGCATCTTTAAATGTTCACTTGACTGAGTTTCATGTTTAATGAATAATAATAATAATAAACATGTAGCAGTGATACCCATTGTAATTGGGGGACTTGGTACCATGTCCAATAATTTTATCAAATACAACAAGAAATTGCAGCTCCCCGCAATAATACCAGCGGAACTGCAAGAAACTCCGCTACTCAGAACATCATAAATTTTAAGAAGATACTTGGTTGATACTGAAGATGGTGGCAACAACCCGTATCAACCATTAGCAGATTCAGATTCAGATTCAGAAGTTTATTTGTATGCCGCCCTTTTCCCTGGGGGGACTCAGGGCGGCTCACATCCAAAAGGGAAAGGGGAAACAGACTTTTATATATACGAAAACACATAATTAAAAGAAAACACAACATTCATACCATTCGGGAGGGTACAATATTAGCCCCAGGCCTGGCGGGATAGCCAGGTTCTAATGGCTGTGCGGAAGGTCTGGAGAGTGGTGAGGGTACGAATCTCCACGGGGAGATCATTCCATAGGGTCGGAGCTGCCACCGAGAAGGCCCTCCTCCGCGTGGTCGCCAGTCGGCATTGACCCGCAGATGGAACCCGGAGGAGGCCCAATCGGTGAGATCTAATAGGTCGTGTGGAGGTAATTGGCAGTAGGCGGTCTCTCAAGTACCCAGTTTATGATGTCTCTCAAGCACCAGTTTATGATGTGTTTTTGAATATTCAGTTGACTGAGTTTCATGTTTTATGAATAAAAGAGATAATAATAGTATCCCAGAAAAAGCAATGAAAAACTATTTCTATATTAATAACAAAGCCTAATAGTCATGTCACTGTAGTCTATCCTACTTTGAGTGCAACTTTTAAAACTCACTTAAATTCTTTTGAATATGCCAACTAGCATTTTTTTATTATTTAGTGTATGTTGTTGTTGTTTTGTTGTTTTTGTTGTTGTTGTTGCTGCAAGTCGTATAAGACTTGGGAGAAAATAATCTGTTTTCTTCTCTCTTACTGATACTTCCTGTCGGGGCAGCCTGAGAACTATGGCCCGATCCTCCCCTACCAAAGAGTAGGAAACAGTTTTCCCTTCACCACAACACTTTTGAGACACGTTAGCAAATTAAACTGTCAGCAGCAAGGGCTTATCTAATTATTTAATTTGCTTTAACAAGGACTATAATATACCTGTTTCAATCCAGAAGAACATCATGCTGTGATAAAACCCACATAATGTTCTCTCCTAACCGGGGGTGGAGGTGGGGTGGGGGGAAGAGAGAGGAAAGGAAGAAGATGAAAAAGAAGGAAGGACAATTATTGAAAAGGTAACAATAGGAAGTGAAAACATGGAAAAGATCATTTTCAAGTGTCGTTATATGTATATGTCTGATGCAGAAGGGGGGAACACCACACATTTACTATAGCCAGTTCCCTCCCTCCCCCCCCCCTCTCTCTCTCTCTCACACACACACACACGAGTTATCATTATGTGGAAATAATACATGTTCTGCAGTTCCTTTCTTTAATTTATACCAAAAAATAAAGATCTAATTCTCTGCCAGACATCATTCCGGCTGCTTAACTACTGGGACTTAAATGCCCACATGCACACACATTTCTGACACACTTTCCTAGTTGCAAATAACAGAAGGGTGCATATTGCAATACCATGTCTTGATTCGACATCATCTTTGATGGTTACCTTGGCAACTAGAGCACGGCCAAATTTGGCAGAGTTTTAAAGTCTGCGCAGTTAATGCAGAGTATAAACCAGGACACAATTTGACCTAAAGGATTAAATCAATTGAGTACAAACAGTGGATGTGGCAACGGTGCCTCCGAGAAGCATGGAATCCGCTATCCTTTGGCTAAGCTAAATAAAACTTTTCCATATGCAATTGCTGCACAATGGATGTTAATTGTGCACAAGGTTTACCCTAGCTGATGATGAAGGTCAGCAATCAGCAAATGGAAACACTGATTCACACAGAAATAATTGGCTAGGACACTGCTTGGGACAAATAAGGGTGATATAAATAATATCCCTGGAAAGTCATCTTAGTCATCCCAGGAGACTTTCATAAAGGGTTATGGATGGATGGATGGTTGGTTGGATGAAGTTAGCTCATCCCATGTTCCTATCGAAAGGAAGCATTCACTACCCAAGAAGTGAATTGGATTTTATGCTTGCAGAACAGCCGCCTAACTCTGCTTTACAAAGTTGGAAGCTGACAATGGAAGCCTAACATTAATTTCTGTGCTTGATGATGGGTAGAGAGGGTGGGAGAGAGGGTGGGAGGGAGGGTGAGAAGGAAGGGAGAGAGTGGATCGGGAGAGAGGAGTGGTAGAGGGGGAGGGGAAGTAGGGTAGAGGGGGATGATGGAGGGAAGATAGAAAGTTGGAGGGGGTGGAAGAAAGAGGTGTATGGAGAGTGGAAGAGGTATATTGGGTTTGTATTTTTTTGGGTATTGTTGACAAGAGGAATTGCTGCGATTATTTTTTAATGTTGTATGGCTCCGGCTATGCACAGTATATATGTGAGTGTATGAAAATGAAAAAATGGAAAATAAAAACCTTTCAAACATTTTTTTTCTGTGCTTGATTATGCCTTTACATGCAGAATAGGAATTGATATGAGGTAGAGTCGATGAAATATATAGATGACAGACAGACAGACAGACAGACAGACAGACAGACAGACAGACAGACAGACAGACAAGTTGGTTGGTTGGTAGGTTGATAGGTTGGTAGGTTGGTAGTTGACTGGTTGGTAGGTAGGTAGGTAGGTAGGTAGGTAGGTGGGTGGGTGGGTGGGTGGATGGATGGATGGATGGATGGATGGAAGAATAAATGGATAATGGATAGATAGTAGAGGATAGATAGACAGAGAGATAAACAGACAGGTAATAGTAATAGATCATATATATCCTGAACATCTGTTTGGGGCAAAATGAGACATTTCCTATGTAAGCCATTATTTTTGATTGCAACAGCATAAGAAAAAAATAATCAATAAGTTGATGTCTTAAATAAATATAATTAAATGAATTAAGATTTAAATGAATTAAGAATTAAGTGTTAAATTTTTAAAAAATAGAATTAAATGAACTGATTTTATAGTCACTTGTCTGAAATGGTATAGGATGTCCTGCTTGAGCAGGGGGCTGGACTAGAAGACCTCCAAGGTCCCTTCCAGATCTAGTCTGTTTCTGATTAATAATAATAACAAAGGTTTGAGGACTGGTCATAGCAAAATCTAGCAAATGCATCAGGAAAAATGAAGTGAAAAGAAAAGAAAAAGAAGTGTATTTCCGGTAAAAAGAAAATTCCCCAATTTTTTTAAAAATAAACCTCTCTGTGTGTCCTGCCCCCCCATGCAGAAGAGACCCAAAAATCAGCTGGCTGGCAGGAGGTATGAGCACCTGCACAGTAGAGCTGAGCTTGGGTGACAGCTCACATGCCCACCGAGAAGACTCTGCATGCCACTTGTGGCATGCGTGTCTTAGGTTCGCCATCACGGGGTTAGGGCAACAAGATGCAGAAACATGTGTTGAGCACAAAGCAGTAGGAGATGGTTAGAAAAAGACAGAATCCTTGTAACGCTTTCATTTAATGATTCCGAAGTGCCAACTTGTGAACAAATGAACACGAGCCAATGACAATGCAAGGACGCCAACCAGTTAAGCCTCCGGCAGGCAGACTATGCGTTTGTGGGTGTGTTGTGATGGAATCTGTGCATCTGCGTGTCCTTCAATGCAGAACTTTAGAAGCCAACATGTAGATTTCGGCTAGTCTTCCCCTGCAAATATTGTGAGTGCTTTTTCAAAGGGGATATTTCTTGCTAAAATTGTAAGAAACACCACTGATATTTTTTTTAAAAGTATTGTTAGCCGTATATTTGAAAACACAAATTTGTGTATGTAACCAAAACGTATGCAAAAAAATGCGAACGAGCAAATGAATACGAAGAGGCTATAATTAATTATTTATCTTCCGATCTCCCTAAACCCAGTTAGAAATCCCGTCTTTTAAACAACCAGCAGCTTTTCGGGTTTGAAAATGGCAGTCCCAGAAGAAATTAAGACAAGATAATTCCTGAAGAATGCAATGGACTCATATATAATGCTAATTTTATGCTAATTGCGTGGAACATCCTCTTTTCCTAACACATCCACCATGTTAGAACAATCTAAAACATCCCAAGCGAAACACACACAGTCCCTCAATGAATATTAGCAAGAAGCATGGCTGGAAATTTAAGATGAACCAAAAGATTAGCCAGATGGACAGTATCTGATTATCTTAACTCTCACTATGAACAACCACAAGAGATCCCGAATCACCATTTTTTCCTCTCTTTTTTCCCCAGACTACAATACAATAATAGAAATGCCATCAGCACAATTTCAAGCTGTTCTCTTCCAATATCACAATGTGGACTTGAGCCTTGTGACTAATACATTATTTCATTTGGGGAAAACAATTGTTTGATACTCATCATTTTTGGTACTTCTTGGTACTCCTGCAACCAATTAGTGGCAAGTACTGAGGTACCAATGTATATGATTTATATATCATTTACCTCCTCGCGACCAATTAGATCACACAGATTAGGCCTCCTCCGAATCCCATCTGCCAGTTAGTGTCGACTGGCAACTACACGGAGGAGAGCCTTCTCGGTAGTAGCTCCGACCCTTTGGAACGATCTCCCCATGGAGATTCGTACCCTCACCACCCTCCAGACCTTCCGCACAGCCCTTAAAATCTGGCTATCCCGTCAGGCCTGGGGCTAAAGATTTAACCCACCCCCACCCGAATGGTATGAATGTTGTGTTCTTTTTAATTATGTATTGTTCTTATGTGTCATTGTTTGTATCCCCTTCCCCATGAGTTGTAAGCCGCCCTGAGTCTCCCCAGGGAAAAGGGCGGCCTATAAATAAACTTTCAAATCAAATTCAAATCAAAGTGTTCAGTATTAGCTTACCAGAATCACTTATTTTACATGTGCCTTACCTGTGGTTAATTGGGCTAAAAGTGGCATATTGAATGGCTGCTGTTAGAAGTTGAAACTTATTTTGTTGGAAAAGGAAGGTCAACATTCAGGAGTGGGGGATGCTTACTTTCTCATAAGCACTAGCACTGATAGTGTTACCTAGTTTGGGTAATGAAAATAACCAAGTTCAGAGTTGACACAAGGACCCCTTGTGTCAATTCTGAGCTGCAAATACTCTCCTTTATTGGTATGCTTTCTTTCTCATGGGAGTGAGACAATGAGGGATGATAGGAGTGGTGCAGTGGCCCAGAGGTGGAGCTTGCACCTCACAATCAGGAGACTGAGTTCAATCCTAGGTAGAGACAGATATTTCCAGAGGTGTGTTGCTCTTTCATTAACAACCGGTTCGCTGGGTTGTGAGCATGTGCAAGCTCTTTGGGGCTGAAACACAGCTTAAAACATGCAGCTAATCTACTCAGGCGGCTCTAAGGAGCACAGCAGGGGCTGCGTGGAACTCAGCTGGGCAGTGTGGGTGGACAGAACGAGCCAGAAAATTAATTGTATATAGAAAGGATAGCACAGGGGCAGGTTGGTGGGTCCAGCCAGTGATCACAATTACCATTTTGCCCGAAACCAGGCAGCAGCCCACCACTGGATATTTCCCCCAACAACAAAATTCTGCATTGGTGACAGGAAGGGCATCTGGCCATTAAAACACTCTGCCTGCTCCATTCAGTTGCCCAGACTCCACCCTGTAAGGGATTATGGTGTCGTTATGGTGTCGTTAAATAAAGATGAGACAATGAAGGACAAGGGATCTTTCTTTAGCAATCCTAATAGATCTCCTGTTAGCAATAGCAATAGCAGTTAGACTTATATACCGCTTCATAGGGCTTTCAGCCCTCTCTAAGCAGTTTACAGAGTCAGCATATCGCCCCCCACAGTCTGGGTCCTCATTTCACCCACCTCAGAAGGATGGAAGGCTGAGTCAACCTTGAGCCGGTGAGATTAGAACCGCCGAACTGCAGATAACAGTCAGCTGAAGTGGCCTGAAGTACTGCCCTCTAACCACTGCACCACCTCGGCTCCTGGAGGACTGCATATCGGGGGAATATCTAGTTGCTTCACTCTAACAATATTGAGTGCCATCCCATAGACTAAATCAGTGTTCCTCAACATTTCCTCAAATTCAAGATGTGTGAACTTTTAACACGTAGCCTGGGAAAATCTTGGAATTGCAGTGTGCGACTTTTCAAATTGCCAAGTTTGGAAGGGGAAAAAAAAACACTGGTCAAAATAATGTTGATTTTTGGGGTGCTTAATGCAACAGAAAGTGCAAGAAGATCCTTTGTTCTAGAGGACCTTGAGTTCTGAAAAGACTGTGTCAATGCGTCTATGTGTGTACTTTGCTGCAAAAAAACACCTAAAGCACATTGCCATCAGAATGTGTAACTATATGCCACAAAAATGCAGTCGGAGGTGAACTGTTTGCTTATGGGGAAGTTGATTTCAGGCATCTAGCTTCATTGATCATTCTTATCACTCGGCTAGAAGACTATGCAGGCTGTGACACAGGAATAATGAAATATCCATGATAAAAGATCTGTGATTATAGCTTCACAACAGGTAGCGTTGTGATAGCAACAGTTCATCATATAAGCAACTTTCAACTCTGCCACCTTCATCGAATATATTCCTACCCCCTGGTCATAGATACAAAAACTGAAATCAAAATTTAGGAGGGGAGGAGAGCGATTGCTTCTTTAAAAAACCCAAAGGTGTGTTGTTGTTGTTGTTGTTGTTGTTGTTTTCAAAAGGCAAGTGGACTTTCTTTGTTTTTTCATCGAAGACATTTTGCTTCTCATCCAAGAAGCTTCTTCAGTTCTGACTGAATGGTAAGGAATGGAAGGATTTATATCCCTGGCAGTCATCTGATCTTTACGGAAGCACTCTTTCTGAGAAATTGTTTCTTAGGAAACATTTCTCAAAATGGAGTAGAAAAATGTAAGGGGATTCTACTTTGGGGGGTTTTGAATCTAGTATGACAATAGAGTTATGCTGTTTCTAAGACTTACATTTGTGTGGCTAGTTTTAAAAGCTGTGTGGAAGTGTTTTCTTTATTTTGCTACCGAACGTCAAAAGCCACCTTCAATATGCAATGGAAGGGAGCTAAAATGTTTTCAGTAAATAAATGTACTTTACAAATCAATTAATGTGTTATGAATGTTCAGATAATTTTTGTCTAATTGCCAATTGAAGGATTAAATTTAAGTATCTAGTATATGGCTAATATCTTAGTGTTGTACGGATGTGTGAGATAATACATCCATAAATGCATCCATGTATATGTGTGTGTATGTATGTGTGTGTGTGTATGCGTGTGCGCGCATATGTGTATGAGTGTGATAAGATTCTCTTTTGGGATAAGCAATGATATCAGAGTTCAGAAAATTTTGCACAATATAAATCTAAAGAAATTGAAAGCTTAAAATGAAACATGGTTAAAACTAACTTATACCTGCACCAATGAGTCAATCGCTTTTACATATTCTCATTTCTTTTTCATTCCTCCTACAGATCACTAACAACATTATAACAATAAGCAACACATTAGATCAATGTGAAAGGTTACAGAATAGATTAAGGTAGAAGGCGATGCTGTTGATATTCGTATAAAGTGCAATATTGTAATCCAGGATTGGTTTTCAACTGAAATAAAATTCTGCAGCACATTATTATTATTATTATTTTTAAACTGTAAGAAGTTATTCTGGACATTAATTTCCCATAATTTAATTAGCCATTCATCCAAAGAACCAATCAAAAATCTTTTCCATTAAAAAGCAGACAAAATCCTTGAAGCTGATAATGTAAACAATGTTAATTAGGTGAATATTGGAAAGGATACAGGTAGTTTTCGATTCATAAGCGCAATTGAGCTTATAAATTATAAGCTCATAAAACAAGTTTCTGTGGCTAAGCAAAACATTTATTAAGTGACTATTTTCTCCTATTTTACATCCTTTCTTGCTGCTGTTGTTAATTACTGCAGTTGTTATGTTAGTGACATGGTTTTTAAGTGAATCTGGCTTCCCCAATAACTTTGCTTGTCAGAAGGTCCCAAAAGCTGAACACATGACCCCGGCACCCTGAAACTGTCATAAGTATGAGTCAGTCGTTGAATTTTGATCATGTGAGTAAATAGGTAAGTAAGTAAAATCTTTATAACGGTCAAAGACCAGCAATACACATTAGTTTTTACACTATATTAAAAAAATAGTAACATTAAAATATAATTAAAAAGTATTGACATTAAAAGTGGATAACAACATAATGGTCCAAAGATTGTTAAAGGTATGTCCAGATAATTGGTACCAGATGACAACTATACTTCTGTAGCCAATGTTTTTCTTATGGACATTGCAGCAGCACAGAACTTTGCCACTGCATACGTGATAACCGGGTTAGTGTCCTGGAGGAGAAAGCCTAGATAAAAATTGTCTGCCCTCCCTGGCAATCTCTCTAATAAGGGGAGAATATGTGCAGACCTACAAGCTCTGTACAGCTCGCAGTGTAATAGAGCATGTGAATTATCTTCCACTTCACCTTTACCACATATAGCAATAGCAATAGCAGTTAGACTTATATACCGCTTCATAGGGCTTTCAGCCCTCTCTAAGCGGTTTACAGAGTCAGCATATCGCCCCCACAGTCTGGGTCCTCATTTCACCCACCTCGGAAGGATGGAAGGCTGAGTCAACCTTGAGCCGGTGAGATTAGAACCACTGAACTGCAGATAACAGTCAGCTGAAGTGGCCTGCAGTACTGCACCCTAACCACTGTGCCATCTCGGCTCGTTCAACAACCCGTTCTGCTATAGGTGTTCTCTTATACCTGCCCTGGAGATCATGTGACTATAGCGATGCTGCAACAGTTGCATAAGCGTGAAAATGGCCATCACTCACTTTTTAAAATGTTGTCGTAATGCCAAACTGTCAGTAAAGAAACCGTTGTACGTTAAGGACTGCCTTTAATATGGTTTAGTCACATTTAATATGATTGTCTTGGATTAGAAGTGGAATTGCCACTATTCTGTTCCAGTATGAATCGTTTTTTTAGTAGTGATTGGGCTTTGCAATATAACCACTCTGTTCAAAAGAAGATCCAAGTTGTCTCTTATTTTGCACTTGAATCTGAAACGGCCCTAGCATTTATACAATGACTCTCACTGTGTGCAAAAGAACTGAATTATACTGCTAATGTACAATTTAATAATAGAAAGCTCTTTTTTTTGGCATGTATTATACAATGACAAGCCGACTCTTTAAAGCTTGTTAAAAAGAAAGACTGCTAAATATTTTCTTTTACATTCAACAGTAAAAAAGGGAGGAAATAAAGAAACAAATGAGTAATAACCGTGCCAATTAAAATTTGTCTATGCTGATTAATCAAGCTCCACTTGACTAATGTACCAATTAAAGCAATTAACAATGTAATCTCATAGACGTCTTCTCAGAGGTAAATCCTCTTCCATTCAAAGGAATTTACTCTTAAGTAACTGCTACTAAATTGACCGTTGTCTTACCTGAACGGTCCTTCTATGGGTGCTGCGAAGGGAATCCAATCATGGGTTAACTTAGCCTTCTAGCCTTGAGACTGAGTATGCAAATATCAAAGTTACGCCTCCTCTGACTGGACTTCCGCTTCCTCCCCAGTTCTTATTACGAAGCCCACCGAAGAAGCATTATGTCAATCCTCAACAAGCCGCAAGTCATCCGGCACTACGGAGTCAAGTCCAGTCAGTAACTAGTCACAGTCAAATGGAGCCCTGACCAGCCGAAGCCGCGGGCGGGTTTGGATTCCCTTCGCAGCACCCATAGAAGGACCGTTCAGGTAAGACAACGGTCATTCTCCTGTGTGCTGCTCCGGGAATCCAATCATGGGATATATCAAAGCAATGAACTCCCAGGGCGGGAGCTAGGCTGGTCAGGCTCCTCCGCAGACGGAAGGACCCTTTGCAACACTCTCCGCCCAAAGGACGCCTCGGCCGAGGCGAAGACATCAATCTTGTAGTGGCGAATAAAAGGCGAGGGGGATGCCCAAGTGGCCGCCCTGCAAATCTCTTCCACGGACGCTTGCGTCGCCCAGGCCGCTGTGGTGGCCGCACTCCTGGTGGAATGAGGAGTGATTCGCCTTGGAACCGGTCTGGAGTGGGAGTCATACGCCAACGCAATGCAAGCTTTCAACCATCGGCCGATGGTGTGGGAGGACACCTTCTGTCCCATTGAAGATGGCTGGAAGGAGACGAACAGGGCCTCCGATCTTCGGAACGACGCCGTGCGCTTCACATAGCGACGAAGAGCCCTGCGCACATCCAGATGGTGCCACTGACGTTCCCGCGGATGAGACGGGTGAGGACAAAAGTCCGGCAGGACAAGTTCTTGAGTTCTGTGAAACAATGAATTTATCTTTGGAAGAAAGGTCGGATCCAAACGAAGCACTACCTTGTTCGGGTGGAAGATGCAAAGATCCGCACGAACCGAAAGGGCTGCTAGCTCCGACACCCTCCTGGCCGATGTTATGGCCACCAGGAAAGCCGTCTTGAGTGTCAGCAAGCGGAGGCTGATGGAGTGTAGAGGCTCAAAGGGGGCAGCTGTAAGGGCCCTGAGAACCAAGGTCAAATCCCACGTGGGATAACGATGTACCGTCGGCGGTCGTAAGTTGGAAGCACCCTTAAGGAAGGTTCGAACTCGCAAGTGCTGGGATAAGGAGCGGCCTTGGCCACCCCCGACCACCGTTGACAAGGCTGTGACCTGACGGCGAAGTGTGTTTGGTGCCAACCCCTTGTTGAGGCCGGACTGCAAGAAATCCAGAACCTGGGGCACCGAGGCCTTGATGGGATCGACCCCGGTGCGTCGGCACCAGCGGCAGAAGGCCTGCCAGGTAGCTTCGTAAATACGGGTAGTCGACGGGCGACGGGCCGCTTGAATTGTAGAGATGACTTCGTCTGAATAGTGGAGGGCCGCTAGCATCTCCCGCTCACGTGCCACACGGCTAACTGCAACAGCTGAGGGCCCGGGTGCCGGAGAGCCCCTTGGTGGAGCTGAATCTTGTCGTCCGGGATCCTCCAAGGACGCGAAACGGACAGATGGACGAGGTCTGCGTACCAGGGACGTCTGGGCCACATTGGAGCGACCAGCAGCACTTCCGCCTGTTCTGTCAATATCTTCTGAATGACCGACGGAAGGATCGGGAGAGGAGGAAAGGCATAGAGAAGGCCGGCCGGCCAACGGCTGCGTAGAGCGTCTACCCCCTCCGCCCCCGGAGCCTGGTATCGGGAGTAAAACCGGGGAAGTTGTGCGTTGCGCGGGTGAGCGAACAGATCCACCTCGGGCAGGCCGAAGCGGCGAGAGAGCTCCTGGAAGAGAATGGGGTGGAGCTGCCACTCCCCCTGATCCACAGTCGCTCTGCTCAGCCAGTCCGCCTGAGTGTTGGCTTCGCCCGAGATGTGCTCCGCCCGAATCGATGAGAGTCTGGGCTCCGCCCAATGGAACAACCTTTCCGCTTCCAGCATCAGAGCTCTGGACTGCGTTCCCCCTTGGCGGTTGATGTGAGCCTTGGAGGCCACATTGTCGGTCAGGATTAACACATGGTGATGAGATACAATGTCCCGAAATTCCAGGAGAGCCAGACGGATGGCCCGCAACTCCAGCCAGTTTATGCTGTTCGCCAGCTCCTGATCCGACCATCGACCTTGGGCCACCTTGTCCAGGGCATGGGCCCCCCATCCGAATAAGCTGGCGTCCGTTGTAACTTGAACGCGGTCCGGCTCCTTGAATGGACATCCCCTGAGGAGCCTGGACGACATCCACCAATGCAGGGACCGCCTGGCCTTGCCCGGGAGCTGCACCTTGATGTGGGAATGACTGGTATGCGCTCTTTGGAAGGGCAGCAGGAACCACTGGAGAGGACGCGCATGGAACCTGGCCCAGGGCACCACGCTGATGCAGGAGATCATCTTCCCTAGCAGTTTGGAAAGCGACAGCAGCGGTACTCGCCGATGGGATAGCGCATGATGCGCTAGGCGGTATATGCTCTGCCTCCTTTCCGGGGACAGGAAAACCTCGCACGACATCGAGTTGATGGTGGTTCCCAGATGAAGGAGGGACGTGGTTGGGCGCAGGTGGCTCTTGGGCAGATTGAGGACAAAGCCATGGTCCCGCAATGCGTCCATCGTGACCTGTAGGTCTCGGAGGGCCTGATCTCGAGAGGACGACAGCACCAACACGTCGTCTAAATAACAATTGATGCGTATTGGAATTGAGCGAAGGGAGGCTGCCAATACTGCCAGAAGCTTGGTGAACGTGCGCGGGGCCGAGGAGAGGCCGAATGGCAAGGCCCGGTATTGATAATGACGGCCGTTGAAGTGAAACCGCAGGAACTTCCGATGTGCCGGATGAATGGGCACATGGAGGTACGCTTCTTTGATGTCTATGGAAGTCATCATGTCGCCTTGGCGGATGGAAGCCAATATGCTCTTTAGAGAGTGCATTTTGAATTTTTGGTATTTGATATACTGATTGAGCTGTTTCAAATCTAGGATTGCCCTCCATCCCCCGGAGTTCTTTGGTACTAGGAACAAGATGGAATAAAACCCTAGGCCTCCCTGCCCTTTGGGAACTTGCTCTATGGCCCTGATGGTGAGAAGATGAGATATCTCGGTGTCCATAAGGCGCCGCTTTGACGGGCACCTGGGCACAGGGCACCTGATGAACCTCCTCGGGGGGATGGATAGAAATTCTAGCGTGAGACCCAAACTCACTACTTGAAGGGCCCAGGCGTCTGACGTGAGCTCCGCCCACCGGTGGGCGAAGGCCAAGAGACGTCCTCCTATGGGCCCTACCTCCTGCGAGTCAGCGGTATCTGCGAAAGGATCGGTTGCCCGCTCCTCGGAATGACCGTCTACTCTGCGCCTGACTCTGCTGGCGCCCCCTGTCTCTGGCCCCGGCTCGGTCCTGGCCACGGTCCTGTGCCTGGGAGAACCCCCTGGTATAGTTGGGGACATAGGGGGCAGAGGTAAACCCCGAGTCCCCAGACCGAAAGGGCTGCCGTCTACCATAAGGCTGTGGCCTTCTGGCCACACGGGCACTTGTGGAGGGAAGCACCCTACGTCTGTCCCGAGTCTCAATGAGAATTGGATCCAGCACTGAACCAAACAAGGCCCCGCCCTTAAAGGGCGTGGATGCTAGACGCCACTTGGATTTGATATCAGCTTGCCAGTGGCGGAGCCAGAGCAAACGGCGAGAGGCCACATTGGAAGCCACGGCTCGGGAAGCAAACTTTGCCGCGCTAAGGGTGGCATCAGCAGAAAACTCTAGGGCCGCTATCAGTTTGGTGACATCCTGATGGAGGCGCAGTTCCTCCGGATCCAGCCTTTCCTGTAGCTGTCTCAGCCAAACTAAAGAAGTCCTATTAAAGAAGGAAGCTGCAGTGGCTGATCGCAAGGCCCACGCTGCTGCCTGATGAGTCTTGCGAAGGACCGATTCGGCCTTGCGGTCCTCGGCCTTCAATCCTTCCGAAATTTCAGAAGGAATTAATGCCGGTGAAGCAAGAGCCGCTATGGGAGCATCCACTGTGGGAAACTGCAGGAGGGCCTCCAACTCTGGGGAAGATGTGAAAAGCTTCCTATCACCAGACCCAGGGGGCTTAACCGCGGTCGGCTCATCCCACTGCTTTTGGATTAAATCAAGAAAAAGCTTGGGAGATGGAATAAAATCCTGCAGAGCCACCTGCTCAGCAAAGAGCCGCTCGGTGGCATCCAGGCCCACAGCAGCACTTTCTGCAGAAATTGCCTCCCCCATGTGGGTGGTAGTCTTGGCCTTATATAGCAGGGATTTGAAAAGAGTGTGCCTGAAAAGCCCAGGGGGCGGAGGCTGGTCCACAGGAAGGCCCTCGTCACCAGAGAGTTCCCTATCCTGGATTTCACCTTCTTCCACTAAGGGAGATTGTGCGCTAAACACAGAGTGTAAAGGGGAAGGAGGATCAGTTTGCAGAATGGAAGAATCCCCTTGTACTGCTTGGGGAGCCAGGCCTGAGTAGGCCAGAGTAGGCCTGGAGACCTGGGATCTACGCGCTAATTCCGCATCCACCCCTCTGGAAATAGCCTCTGAGATCATGCTGTAGAATTCAGCAGAAAGGCCCAAATCCTGGCCCTCCAGAGGCCTGAGGCCTGCAGCTGTGGGGGTGAACGTGGCAGAGGGCCCAGCGCGTGGAGGTGAACGAAGAGAAGCCCCACTAGCCTCCGAAATAATTGGGGGAGAACGAGGCCCGAAAGCCCCTACCTCGGGAATAGGGCCCTGGGGAAGCTGAATATCAGGAGACCAACCCTGCTCAACAACCCTCACCGGAGACACAGGCTGCTGAACCAAAACCGGAGGGGAAGAAATGGGAGCCCCAGATGCCTTGGGGGGAACTTTGGCCTTGTCCTTGCGCTTGTGCGACTTATCCCGAACAGTAGATGAGGCTCGAGGCCTACTAGTAGAGGCCCTGGTCGCGGCCCTGCTGGGCCCAGGGCTGGCCCCTCCCTCGCCAGGGGAACGGGGCTCAGAAACTGGCCGGACAGTACCTTGCAATTGATCAGCCATGATATGAGTTTGAAAGAGCTCAATCAGCGAGACAAAGGAATGCAATTGAAAGCACTTCGCCAAGAACGCCACGTGGAAGCAGAGACTAAGAGAAGCGACCTCCTCGCTGAGTCAGCAAACTCGAGTGAGGGAAAAGGGAGGGGCGGAAGCAGTGCGCAGACTCAAGCGCGCGAACAAAATCTGCCTTCTCATCCCAGGCGTTAGAGCGCATGCGTGAAAAGCGCTTCCAAATAAGGTCACCGGCTTCAAAGGCGCGAAATTCAAAGGAACCGCAAGGGAAATTCCCAACAGCCGATCCGTGTAATCCTCCGGCAGCCGCTCCAGCGAGGGCACAAAGGAGGGAGGCGGGGAAGGGGGGGAAGACCCGCTCCGACAAGCCAAAGCCTCGGATCTGACCGCGCCCGCGGGCGGGTGCTATCCGGCAGGGGTGGCAGCGCTGGGAGACTCAGCTTCCTTGCGCGCTGATGATAAGGGAGGGCAGGCGGAGAAGCCCCACTCCAGCTGCAGCGATCCGATATCCCTTTAAGGGAAATAGCGAGGGAGGAATCTGCTGACAGCAATCTGCCGCTTTACCTCCAATCCAGCAAGAAATCCACAGTGAAAAACCAAGTAATTTCATCCTTAACCTAGAAATATTAGCAATTAATCAAGAGAGCGTTGAAAATAAGTCTCGTAGGCTTGACTGAGTAATAAGGACTGGGGAGGAAGCGGAAGTCCAGTCAGAGGAGGCGTAACTTTGATATTTGCATACTCAGTCTCAAGGCTAGAAGGCTAAGTTAACCCATGATTGGATTCCCGGAGCAGCACACAGGAGAACAAACAATCTTACATATTTATTTTTTCCAATTACTATGTATGATCACAGTCTTAAACTTGGCACACGCTACAATATAATAGGGCTTCCTCTACCTTAGCTTAGAACAACTTGGTGATAATTTCCCAAGCTTTCTGATCTATAATCACTTCCAAACCAGGATAGTCAGAAAATAGGTTCTTTGATCAGTTATTTATATTTATATATAAGTATATGCTTGTGTGTATTTATATTGCATATATTATATTGTAGATACACACACACACACACACACACACACACACACACACACACACACACGTCAAATTAAGTTGGACATTCCAGAGACCAACTTGCATAAGCCACTGAGAATGGCTTGAAAGTAAGATTGGTGGCATATAAACTTTAACAACACAACAATAATAATAACAGTGTAACAGTGATACCCTCTATCATTGGGGCCCTTGGTACCATGTCCAAGAATTTTATAAAATACATCAACAAATTGCAGCTTCCTGCAATAACACCAGTAGAACTGCAAAAAAACTGCACTACTCGGAACATCATATTTTTTAAGAAGATACTTGGTTGATACCTAGGACGCTGGTAACAACCCGTATCAATGATCGGCACCAGTCAATGTTATTTGCGATGCATTTTTAAATGTTTAGTTGACTTACTTTCCTGTTTAGTGAATAAAAGAGAAAACAACAACAACAACAACAACAACAACAACAACAACATTGACAAAATTCAGCATTATTGTAGCTGTTTTTTCTTAGTAGGAAAATAAGTGGGATGATTGTGACACAAAATGTTTCCTATAACCTTCAGATTTGCATGCTAACACACTCTCATACAGAAAAAAACACATATATTTATGGCATAAACTTTGGAGTGCAGGTAATGCAAAGACTTACAAATGAAATTTTATCTATGTGCACATTAATAACTAGCTAGCGATACCTACATTTTAGAACTAGTCACAGAAAAAGAAACTCTTCTGAACTTTAAAACAGCTATACATTCAACAACCATGAAATATATTTCATTATGATAAGAGATAATGTTTCCTGTGGCATTTTCTAGTGATGCTTCTAGTGTTTTTTTCAGGCCGACCTTCAGTTTGTTACTTGTATAAAAAGGTTGCTTCATTTACAGTTCATCGGAAGTAGAATTATGCAGTTTTGTTCCAGTGTCCCAAAAAGTGGGAGGCTGGGAGGGAAGGTGGGAGAGGAAAGAAAGAAGAAATCTACAGTATTTTGAAAGGGAGGGAGGGAGGGAGGGAAAGGGAAAGGAGAGGAGAAGAGAGGAGAGGACTGTTCTAGCTGAGAGAATGCGGTCAGACCAACGGAGGTGAGCCAAGACTTCAAGTCAGGTAACAGTTTATTTCTAACAGGTTGCCTAACGCGGCACTTCACAATTCGCACGTATTAGCTAACTGGCAACAGCTGAGCCCTGTTTGACAGCTCTTTATATACCCGAGCTGTCAAACAGGTAACCAATCAGTAGCAAGGACATGCCCACTCCTAGCCAAACAGACCAGAGAGGAAACTATAGTACACAACAAGGAGAGCAAAGAAGGAAAGGAAAGGAGGAGAGGAGAAAAGAGGAGAAGAAAGAAGGAAAGGAAAGGAGGGGAGGAGAGAAGGGAAGGAAGAGAAGAGAGGAGAGGAAAGAAGGAAAAGAAGAGAGGAGAGGAAAAGAAGGACAGGAAAGGAAAGAGAGGGAGGAGAGGAGAAAAGAGGAGAGGAAAGAAGGAAAGGAGAGGAGAAAAGAGGAGAGGAAAGAAGGAAAAGAAAAGAAGATTTGCTTTGTGGAAGGGAAAAATCACAACACAGTCGTGCATCATGTAAACACAAAGGCCAACATTCCTTCGAAGGAATATAGATTGCAGCTTTGGCTTTGATGTCATGAATATGCCACTAACCCATCAGCCTGGTGAATGAAGGCAAGCAGAACTGAAGTTGGAGAATAGGAAGGACTGCAGCAGCATGTCCGTCAAAACAGATGGGTTTGGCAAGGTGATGTTATAAATTACCATCAGGTGCCAGTCACGGGGATAAAAGCCTTGCTTTGGACAACGGTCATCGATCAGACGCAGATCTCCAAGACAATCTCCGATGACATTCCATAAGGATAAAAGGTTATGTTTCACATATTGAGTTATGAATTGCAAGGGCATGTTTTAATTAAAGGATAGTCTAAAGGCTGGATGGAGGATAATCAGATAGCCTCCCCCCCCCGCCCCCTTTTCAATAACAGCGGCAAGGACAATGTTGCTTTCTTTTCTGAAGACTAAGACTTTTTGAAACAAAGCTTTTTATTTTTTTCTTACATAATTAAAATTCTTTTGTAAACAGAGTGTTGTTGGGTTTCCCCCCCTTTAACATTTTCACATATGCATAATTCATTTTACATTAGATTTCCATTTCCCATTTTAGCCGTATCTCTTTTCTTCTCCTATTTTCCAACTTTTGACTTTTATAATATACATAAACAGTGTCATTTTTTTTCCTCTTCCCTGGAGAGATAAAGCAAATGTATCATTTCCTTTCCATCTATTATCTATAAATAGCGTGTGTCTTCAAATTCAATTTTTTATGTAGTAAACATCTAACAAAATTAATTTGAACGTTTAAAAGTATTAGGATAGTTCACTCACATCTTAATTAGGCACAGACTATTGCCATGATTAATATATTTCATTTCATTTTACTAATTCCCTCTTCTTAGATTTGTTTTCCTCTTTGTCTTCTTTTTATGTGTTTTATATCTTTTCTTCTGCATTTTTTCTATCACTTTTCGATAGTTTGCAAGACCAAGACTTTTTAAGGGGATGCGCAGAGGGGGTTCAAACTAATGTGCCTTAGGGGAAGTTTTCATGAAGAACTTAGAAATGGTCAAACCACACTGCACATACATTGGAGATAATCTTGTGTGTCAGAATGAACCACACATGAATCAGTTAGCCAAACACATACTCTTTTTCAAATGATCCAGATGTTTGAAATCCATCCAATTCTACGCAGCATTAAAAGAAAATAAACTTCTAAATATATCTTACTTATATGTATGTATTTTTGAATATAAATTAGACGAGATGACGTTGTTTTGGGTAAAACACAAATCAAAACATTTGTAGAACAGCCATTTGTTTCTTTTAAGCGGACGACTACACCCCAAAATTCAGAGAGACTTAAAGAAAAAATAAATATGTTCCGGTCCATATATTAAGCCAGGCCACTGAGCACCTGAAGACTAATTTCTTAAAGCATGCCTAAGAGCAACTGAGCAGTTGTGACAGGCCAGTGATGTATAATCAACCAGGTGGAAAATTCTGTGGATTTTTCTATTGATCGATTCTGTTTGAAGTTTCTAAGGTTGAGTGGTGGGAAAGGTTTGACTCTAGGGGGCGGTGCTCATCTCCATTTCATAGCCGAAGAGCCAGCACTGTCCGAAGACATCTCCGTGGTCATGTGGCCGGCATGACTAAACACCGAAGGCACACGGAACGCTGTTACCTTCCCACCAAAGATGGTTCCTATTTTTCTACTTGCATTTTAATATGCTTTTGAACTTCTAGGTTGGCAGAAGCTGAGATAAGTAACGTGACCTCACTCCGTTATGGGGTGGTAGGGATTCAAACTGCCAAACTTCCAATCTTTGTGATTGACAAGCTCAATGTCTTAGCCACTGAGTCACTACATCCCTATTCCATAAGTTTAAAAGTTACCCAATTTGGAGACCTCTGTTCTAGCTGATGGCCGGGCTAATGAGCCAACATTTTCAGTAGACGGTGATGGTGAAGATGATTCAATTGTACATAAATAAGCACACTTTTGGGAAATCTGTGAGACTGACAATTACCCTACTTCACAGATTAATTCAACTTATGTAGCTGCATGAATTGTTCTTAATTTGCTAATTTCCTGGAAGAATAAACTCAGAGCAGTGACCACTGATGACCAATTTGTCAACTTAATATTTTGTCAGTTGCAGCACATCCTTTACAAATTAGTTTTTTTCCTAAACAATCACAAAATGTGAATTTTTGAACAATTTTTTTTCTTCTAAAATATTTTTTTGTTAACGGAGAACCCCTTTTTTCCTGATTTAAATCATGACTGACTACTGGAAGAAAGGTTTTGTATTCATTTCACCTGAATATTTATTTATTTTTTTATACTTCACATTTGCAAACCGCAATGGAAATTTCTGAAAAAGTGGAAAGTTCGGTGCACCAGGCTGTTCTGCTTCACATACAGTTTCAGGAAGTGCAAAATGGCAACCTTTACATAAAGATGAGACTTTAACAAGTTTTCCTTTGACAGGCTTTCAAGACTGATGTCAGTCCTTCAAGGTAGACAAGGTCAGGAAACAGGAATCACTCGAAGTTTTGGAAAGTACTTTGAAGTAGTTAGGAAATTACTTTCATACCCTCACTAATAGCTATTGCTGACTAGAATACATTCTTTATGCACTGAATGCCTGTCAAAAGCCCCTCTGCTTCCACTTACACCTAACACAATCAACGCCGATCATTTTAAATGCCTTTCTCTCCACGCTTTCAACTTTACCAGGACTTAGATATTGTTTTTTTCTGTGATAGCTCAGCACTTTTGACTTCTTCTTTGAGCTCAAACCACATTTTGTCATTGCTGCCCCTGGAGGCTAAAAAATTAGGCTCTTCTCCAGTGAGTCCTTCCTTCTCGTTAGGTGGCCAAAGTATTTGAGTTTCCTTTTCAAGATCTGGCCTTCTAATGAACAGTCAGGGTTTATCAGGAGGCCCTTCAGATGGTCACTCACGACCTCGTCACCTCAAGACTGGATTACTGTAATGCACTCTACATGGGGCTGCCCTTGAAGAGTGTTCGAAGACTTCAGTTAGTCCAGAATGCAGCTGCGCGAGCGATAGTGGGCGTACCTAGGTACACCCACGTTACATCTATCCTCCGCGAGCTGCACTGGCTTCCCATTGGTCTCCAGACATGCTTCAAGGTGCTAGTCGTTACTTTTAAAGCCCTACATGGTATAGGACCTGGCTACCTGAGAGACCGCCTCCTGCCATTTACCTCCCAGAGACCCATAAGATCTCACAGACTAGGCCTCCTCCGGATTCCATCTGCCGGTCAATGTCGCCTGGCAACTCCCCGGGGGAGGGCCTTCTCTGTAGCTGCTCCGGCCCTATGGAACGATCTTCCCATGGAGATCCAGACCCTTACTACCTTTCCGGTCTTCTTCCACAAAGCAACCAAGACCTGGCTGTTCCAGCAGGCCTGGGGCTGTTGATTTATCCAGCCCCATCCTAAGTTTATGAATGTTGTGGGATTTTTAATGTTGTTCTTTAATGTTTTGTATGTTCCCCCCTTCCTTTTTTATCTGTAAGCCGCCCTGAGTCTCTCGAGAGTGGGCGGCATACAAACCTTATAAATAAATAAATAAATGAATGAATGAATGAATGAATGAATGAATGAATGAATGAATGAATGAATGAATGAATAAATAAATAAATAAATAAATAAATAAATAAATAAATAAATAAATAAATAAATAAATCTCCTCTCGTATGACCAATTTGATCGTCTTGCAGTCCAAGGGACTCGCAGGTGTCTTCTCCAGCACCAGAGTTCAAAGGCCTCCATTCTTTGGCGCTTGGCCTTTCTTATGGTCCAACATTCACAGCCATCCATTGCAACTGGGAAAACCATAGCTTTGACTATACACACTTTTGTTGGCAGGGTGATGTCTCTGCTTTTTAGTATGCTGTCTAGATTTGCCATAGCTTTCCTCCTCAGGAGCAAGTCTTTTAATTTCTTGGCTGCAGTCCCCATCAGTGCAGAATTGAAGCAGATATTGTTAGCCCCTATAGAACTGGAATATCTACCATCTGGTTTATATTAACAGATATAGGATTCTAAGACTAATGTCCTGATATCATTCAGTATGATTTGCAGAGGGTATTTTCTCTTTGGGTCAAAATAACTCATCTGATTAGAACAGAAACTGAAAGTTAGTTGACAATTTATAGAAGCATGGTGGAAACTGGTTTTGTCCAGAATAAACGGACGTATGCCAAAACACCAATAAAGACAGGATGAGAAGGATAACCTCCGGCTGCCAGATATTTCTGAAAGAGAGTTGATCTAAGTCAGTGAGGGCAAACCTTTTCAGCACCAAGTGCCCAAATTGGAACATGCGTGCATTTGCACATGTAAGCAGGCCAGAGCACCAGAAACCCGAAGACAGGTTGGCCTGTGCATGCATGCCTGATTTTTGGCTGATTTTTGGACATTTGGCAAATGGCCTGAAAACAGCCTGAAAATGGCCTGGTTTTTTTTTTTTTTTTTTGAGCATTTTTGGGCCCTTTTCAGCCATTTTTTTGGCAATTTTCTGGCTATTTTTCACATGAAAATTGGCCCAAAAAAGGCTGAAAAATGGCCTGTTTTCTGGTTGTTTTGCAGGATTTTGGCACCCGTGAAGACGAAGCATGTGCATGCCGGAAAACAGAAGAGCATCTGGCAATGGCATGCATACCCACAGAGAGGGCTGTGCGTGGCACCTCTGCCACCTGTGCCAAGGGTTCGCTATCACGGATCAATGACCAAAATGATCTGGATACAGAGGGCCATGTTATCAGGAGTGATACTGCCTGCCTTATGGTGTGCCAGGTTTGGTGGAGTTCAGCAACATCTGGATGTCAAGAGGATCCCTTACCTGACCTAGATACATTTGCAGAATAGTCACCCGTGGTAAAAGAAAATCACCCATTTTGCGATTCATGAAGTTTGTTAGTTTATTAGTTTTGGATACTGCTTACTTGGGAGAAAGTCAGCATTGCAATTCAAGAGCTGCATCATAGCAGCCTGTTGAAATACCCAACATGGATAAGCTTGACATGCTGGGTGACAGGAGCTGTCAGCCAGTTTCCTGCCATAATTACATTGTGAGAGTCCTACCAGGGGGGGTTATGAACAATGCATTTCATTCTTGTCAATATCCATTGAAGGTGCTGCTCTGTCATTTTGTATATGGGGCTTTTTACGATTACGATTATTGTGATTATTAAATCAAACAATAAAACTTAGAGCTCAGGCCTGGAGGTCTTCTTACCACTGCTGGGTAATATTAAAATGTCATTACTGAGTTCTCAACTTTTGCCTCGCTGCAATATTATTCTCTGTTGATCGCTTTCCTGGAACTGAAATTTAAAACTGTCATCTCTTTCAGAGGTGCGCATATAAGGGAATCCAAATTAAATATTCATCCAAAGAGTGCATTTCAAGCTCAAACTGATTGACGCTCCTCAAGGCCAAGAAGAAGAAAAAAACGCACTTAAGTCGCAAAATAATATTTCTATGTTTTTTGTTTTTTTTTTTTTAGAAAAGGGAGAATTTTAAAAATGCATCACGTCTGTTTATATAGTTCAAGCAAACAGTCCCAAAATACCAACGGTTCCACCACAAAACCGCGGTAGACTAAAGCGCGCTCGACAAAAGCGCGTACGTGACGTCATCACAGCGCGACGAAAACAGCACGCTGTGAGCGGTAAACTTAAAATTAATGTGTAAATCTAAACCTAACCCCCCCAAACCTAACCCTAAACCTAACCCTAAGCCTAACCCTTAACCTAACCCTAAACCTAACCCTATACCTAACCCTTAACCTAACGCTAAACCTAACGCTAACCCTTAACCTAACCCTAAACCTAACCCTAACGCTTAACGTAACCCTAACCCTAACCCTAACCCTAACCCTAACCCTAACCCTAACCCTAACCCTAACCCTAACCCTAACCCTAACCCTAACCCTAACCCTAACCCTAACCCTAACCCTAACCCTAACCCTAACCCTAACCCTTAACCTAACCCTAACCCTAACCCTAACCCTAACCCTAACCCTAACCCTAACCCTAACCCTAACCCTTACCTTTATGTGAATCGGCTTGCTTTAAAAGCGCTTTTTAAAGCTCCCTTTTTTCTCCGCGGTCGTATTTGTCACTCTGCTGATGACGTCAGGTACACACTTTAATCGGGCGCACTTTAGTGGACCGCGGTTTTGACGGGTCACGAATACCAACATCAAAATGGAATACTCTCCTCTTGGGTTTTTGTGTCTCTCTTTTCCTTGATGATGTTCACCTCACAGTGGATTCACCAGGCAATTATTTTTTTTCCAAAGGGGCAGCAGTTTTGTGACAGTGTTTACCCAATTTCAGTATACATTCATGAACAAAAGGCAGATCGTCAGCTGTTGAGAAGATATTTGGGGTTTTAGTTCCTGTCAACCTGAATGGTCACAACCCAACATAAGAGACTGAAGAAGATGTTTTCCAATATTTGAGGTGGACATCAAATTGACCACTTGCCCAATGGTGGGTTCCGGATCCCGTTGCAACTGGTATGCTGCAATGGGGCCCGGTGTCCACCACGGGAACAAGTGCAGCACGCGTGCAAACACACACATGCGTACTTACCACCGATGACGCTCCAGCTGCTCGGCGGAGCATCACGCAGGCACCGTGCGCCTGTGCATGGGCGTGAAAGCCCTGACTGGCTCAAATAGCAGTAAGAAGAGCGGGCGGGTGGGACCTCCAGAGCACCGTACTTGAACGGTACCTAGTGCTCCCAGCATGCACCAGTACGCCCATAACGGGGCATACCGGTAGTATCCCACCACTGCACTTGCCCCTTGTAAAAGTACTACAGATGGAATTCAAGATCCATTCAATGGAACCCCAATCAAGATGGAACCTATAACCTACTTAGAAATACTTAGAAGCACCAAACATAATTCAGCTGTTGCATTTGGCTTGATAAGTCAACACATTCCTGAATGGCTCTACAGTTTGTTAGGTGATCTGCTCCGTGATATTTCCCTGTTCTCCCCTGTACAGTCCTCCTTTTATCAATGCTTTCTTTCTTTTTTGATCTCTACTTTCCTCTGAATCAATGTACCCATATTTTTTTCGGACTATAAGATGCACTTCCCCAAAAAAGGGAGTGGAAATGGCAGTGCACCTCATGGACTGAATACGGCCCTGTTTTTGGCCTCCTGAAACCAGCCCGCCACGTGTCCTGTTTTCATCAATTTGGCAAAAATAAGGCACATGAAGTGTTTGGGAGCCCTGCAGAGTGCTCCTGGGGGCTGGGGAGGTCAAAAATGGGATGGGGGATTGGGACTGCAAAAACGGACCTTTTGGGTGTAAAAATGGACCAGTTTTTGGCAAAAATGGGACATGCAGAGGGTTTGAGAGGCCTGGAGAGTGAGTGCTCCTGGTGGCTGGGGAGAGCAAAAATGGAATACATAGAGGGTTCAGGAAGCCAAAAATGGGCCTGTTTTTCAGCAAAACAGGATGCACAGAGTGATTGGGAGGCCTGCAGATTGCTCCCCGGGGCCAGGGAGGGTAAAAACCAGATGCACAGAGGCCAAAAACTATTTTCTTCCTGTTTTCCTCTTTGAAATCTAGATGCATCTTATACTCCAGTGCATCGTATAGTCCAAAATATATGGTACTATCTAGGTCATATTCCTATTCTACCCTAATCCAATGTAAAAGTTGCCTTGTTTGTGTTCCACGCTCCAGCGGTGAGTTTTCTAAGACCATAACTAACACAATAATCTTTCTTCTTCTTCTTCTTCTTCTTCTTCTTCTTCTTCTTCTTCTTCTTCTTCTTCTTCTTCTTCTTCTTCTTCTTCTTCTTCTTCTTCTTCTTCTTCTTCTTCTTCTCCTCCTCCTCCTCCTCCTCCTCCTCCTCCTCCTCCTCCTCCTCCTCCTCCTCCTCCTCTTCCTCCTCCTCCTCCTCCTCCTCCTCCTCCTCCTTCTTTCACTAGGACCAACATCTATTGGCATGAGAATTTTAAATCACATCTCCCAGGTCACCAACAGTGTCTGCAGAATTAGCTGCTTTGGGCAAAAAGAAAGAAGCCCTTGTTTTAGCCGGATGGTGGCTGGCACTAACTTCCACAGGGAGTAAGAATAGTGAAAGAGTGTGACAGCATCACACCTCAAGCTCAATCCCCTTCAGATATGCATGTGGCATCTCAGTACATGCAGAAAAGGGGCAGAGCTCAAATTGTGATATTACGGTCCTGCTTCTATCAGCCTTGACTTCTGCAAGATGCGACAGCAAATTCCATAATTCTGCTGGGAAATGTATCCTATCATTTTGGGGGTAAGTGTCTTTATTATTCTTTCCCACAGCTTTCAAATCAGCTCAGCCTATCCCAAAGATGCTGAGTGTTGTCTCATACTTCAAATCCGGCAAAGTTTTATTCCTATTTTTCTTTCTCTCTTTCTTAAATCCAGAAATAAGAGGGTGTACCTAATTTTTTTTTCATATCTCAAAGGTGCTTTTTCAGGAGACAACTTGACTTTCTTGGTTTTTTTTTTTCTTTTGAAGACATTTCGCTTCTCATCCAAAAAGCTTCCTCGGCTCTGATAAGATAGCGGGGAATGGAAGGATTTATACTCCTTGCAGACAGCTGGTCATTTGCATCCTTTAAGAGGGCCATTGAAGCACTTGAAGGTTTATCTGTGTCCTCAGGGTCATCTGAGTAGCGCTCCTGGTTCCTGTAGTCTATAGTTTTTCCTCTGGAAATTCATTCCTACTCCCACACCATTGAATAAGGAACCAGAAGCACTGCTCAGGTGACCCTGAGAACACAGATAAACCTCCCATAAAGGCGCGTCGACAAAAGAGCGCTGACAGAAGCGCGATTACAGTTAAGGTAAGGGTTAGGGTAAGGGAAAGGGTAAGGTTTAGGTTTAGGTTTAGGTTTAGGGTTAGGGTTAGGGTTAGGGTTAGGGTTAGAGCGCACTTCTGTTGGTGCACTGTTGTCAGCGTGCTTCTGTGCTCATTCGTCGGTGCAATTTCGAACCCGCAGTTTTTTCCCCAGTGGTTTTGGCAGTGTGCTTTTGTCATGTGCGCATTTGTTGGTGAACCATTCTGTTCTATTCTATTCTAAAACCATAGAACACAAAAAGTGTGTAGTTTCTTTTTCATATGACTGTAAGTCACTGAGCTAATGGTAGATACAAAAATTGTCATCTTTTGTCCCTTCTTGATCCAGGCTAATTAAACAATTAGTCAAATTAGTCATGGATAACTGGATAATTGTGTCTGACAACAATCACAGTAAGTATTTTGTGGGATGTTTAAGTCACTGAAAGAGACTCTACTTCTTTACACTCTACTTAAACCAAAACAGTTTAAATCAATTAGGTGAACAAAATATCTTTTACTTCTAGCCGAAAGATATTTGGTTACTTACATGTTTAACTTCTATAAATCTTCAAATCTGTCTTTTTCCCCCCAATTCCTTTATTTCCAATTCAAGGTGCCTTTTTCTATACCATTAAAATAACAAGCACACACACACACACACACACACACACACACACACACACACACCTGGTATCTTTTCAAAGTGGAAAATAAACAATTTTCTTTTCTCAAGCATTTCTCTCTACATGACAACTTAAGCCTCCACTGAGCATTTTGCTCTACCATAAATGAAATTGTCTTGTAAAATTATTTTCTGATTAAACTTGGCTTCTGCCTAAATAAATGTCATACCCGAACCATAAAAACCAGGATTTAGCTAACTAATTATGCAACACACATTACTTTATCTCATTTTCTTTTCAGTGATGAGTCTCACCCAGGACGATTATTGTTTAATTATGTTTACAAAAACACAGGCAAAAAAAACCCTATAATCTACAAAGGGTACATCCTGGTATTAATTGATTCGGAGAATTCAAAGCACCAAAATCTAATGCCAATCTGTTTTTCAAAAGCCCCACACTTCCTTTTAATCTGTTGCTATTAATTACAACAGCAATCGATATCTGGTTCTCATTGATCAACCTTCTTATTTTGTCAGTCAGACAAGAAAATGAGATACACACACAATAGGAAATGCTTCGCTTTTCTCCCTGGCTGCCTAAGAGCACAATGAGAAGAAAACGAGCATTGTCATCAGCTACATCTGGAGAATGTTCTCCTTTCATAGTTCTTTCACTGACTTTAACTTTCATCCAATCTTAGACACATGGACTATTTCCAACTTTTTCCACTGTAGAGTTCACCTCAAGTAGAACATCTAATTTCTCTTCCAAAAGTGAATAATCAGCAAAAGAAAGCATGGATGTAAAGTGAATGTAGATGAATCTGACCTATAATGTTTCCAGCCTTTTCCCCCAAATCTCATTGTACTGCATGAGTTTTTAATAGCCACGTGTACTAATGCCAATAAAGGAGAATGATGATAGCTCAGGGTTGAAATGAAGGGTCCTTGGTGTTCTTTAAGCTTGGTCGTTTTCTTGCATACATTTCAATATTCAAACTGGGTAACATCATCAGTGCTGATAATTAGTACTGATGATACTTAGCTTGGGAAATGAAACATCTGCAAGAAAACAACCAAGTTCAGAAAGCACCAAGGATCCCTGATGAGAACTGGAAATACTGAAATGTTGTGGCCCAGCAGGAGCCGTTGGAGCTGCCACCAGACTCCCACAGCGAGGGGCCCTATGAGTCGGCCCTGGAGGATGTGGAGGACCCTGGACAGGATTCTGACTCCGAGCAGGGCGCAGAGAGACTGGTTGTCCACCAGGTGGCGCCTGAGCCTTGTATCAGTGGGGAGGAGACAAGGGAGAGTGATCCAGAAACCAACTGTGAGTTGTTCCGGGATGCACGCCGTTGAAGGGCTACTCAGCATCAAGAACAACTACGTAATTATAGGAGGTAATTATGCTCAGCTGATGATCATTAGGCTCCTCTCCAGACTATAAAAGAGACTGCTTGTGCCACGCCCTTCTTGCAGAGGTCAACGCTTTGACTAAAGAGAAACAAACTTGGCAGGCTGGATTGCTGCCAGAGTTTGTCTGAATTGCTGCCAAAGTTTGTCGGCCTTGCTGCCAAGGTCCTTATCTGTTTGTTTACTTGGCTTTCAGCCACCGAGAGTCTGAACTTGTTATTAAAGGACATTCTCATTTAAGCTTGTCTCCGCATTCATTACTGGACGGAGGAAGGGGTCAGAACACTGCAATATCTTCTCCCAGTTCTATCCCAGATTGGTAGCCAGGGCCATGTGAACATACCCTAAACAAGATCATTGGGAAAGTGATTCCACGTTCAGTAGAAACTGGCATACTGCAAGCTCAGCGAACTTCCATTGCTCTTTCTATTGAAGCTGCCTAGTGAGATCTTAACGCATGTGTGTAAAAAGCCATCAAACAGAGTATCAGTAGCATAAAGGCAAGCAAACAAACAAATAAATAAATCACTTTTAGGTTGGAAAAGTCAACTGTCTCAAGATTACTAGGTAATTCAGCACAAAAATGATGCAAAATTCAATCAAAAATGAACGCTATGAAGCGGTGCAATGAACAGAGTCAGATTGATTTGGAACAACTGGTTGAATTAGTCAGTCCAGCCATTCAATAGCAATAGCAATAGCAATAGCAGTTAGACTTATATACCGCTTCATAGGGCTTTCAGCCCTCTCTAAGCGGTTTACAGAGTCAGCATATCGCCCCCACAGTCTGGGTCCTCATTTCACCCACCTCGGAAGGATGGAAGGCTGAGTCAACCTTGAGCCGGTGAGATTTGAACCGCTGAACCGCAGATAGCAGTCAGCTGAAGTGGCCTGCGGTACTGCACTCTAACTACTGCGCCACCTTGGCTCTATTCAGACTGAGTTGGATTTATATGGATACAATGAAGGTACACATGGGATGGAAAGCTGAGTGAAGCTGGTGAGAATCGAACTGCTGGGCGGTGGGCAGAATTAGTCTGCAATTCTGCATTCTAACCACAGCTCAAGTGCCTCCTTCGCTGCAATAAACCACTCTTCAGTATTATTTGTGTAAGAGAAGTCACTGTGGTTGAGAAAGAAAAGGGACATCACAAATGAAGACCAGGTGGATATACTAGTGCCAGGATAGCAATAGCAATAGCAATAGCAGTTAGACTTATATACCGCTTCATAGGGCTTTTAGCCCTCTCTAAGCGGTTTACAGAGTCAGCAAATTGCCCCCACAGTCTGGGTCCTCATTTCACCCACCTCGGAAGGATGGAAGGCTGAGTCAACCTTGAGCCAGTGAGATTAGAACCGCTGAACTGCAGATAACAGTCAGCTGAAGTGGCCTGCAGTACTGCACCCTAACCACTGCGCCACCTCGGCTCTTGACCAGGAAAAAGAGGGGTTAGCCCATCAGTGTCCCAGTTGCCACCCATTTCACTTGATCTATTTAATATATTAAGCCAGTTCCATGAAACACCATATCAATTTTGTTTGCTTGTTCTCTGATATTAAGAGCTTGACACGAAAGACAGAAACTTAGGGTCAGGGTCAACTGAATGTGATTGATGTGTGACTCTTTTTTCAGTCAAGCTTTATCACAGTTTATTTGATATTTTTTCCTTCCTTCCTTCTCCCCCCCCCCCCCACCTCTCTTTCTCTCCCCATACTTACTTACTTACCTACCCAGTGGTGAGATTCAAATGTTTGTACTACCGGTTCTGTGGGTGTGGTGTGGTTTGACAATTGTGGCTTGGTGATCGTGGCTTGGTGACCCTGGTAGGGGAAGGATACTGCAAAATCCCCATTTCCATCCAACTCCAGGGCAAGAATAATGTAAAATCTCCAGTTCCTTCCCACCCTCAACCTACCTTCCAGCTCCATTCGCCTGTGCAGGGCACAGGAGAAGCCGATCAGCTGGGACTTAGGAAGTAGTGAATAGAATTTATTTTGGAGAGCTGAGGTGGCACAGTGGTTAGGGTGCAGTACTGCAGGCCACTTTAGCTGACTGTGATCTGCAGTTCAGCAGTTCAAATCTCACCGGCTCAAGGTCGACTCAGCCTTCCATCCTTCCGAGGTGGGTGAAATGAGGACCCGGACTGTGGGGGCAAATTGCTGACTCAATTTGCTAAAAAAAATTGTAAACTGCTTAGAGAGGGCTGAAAGCCCTATGAAGTGGTATATAAGTCAAATAAATAAATAAATAAATAAATAAATAAATAAATAAATAAATAAATAAATAAATAAATAAATAAATAAATAAATAAATAAATAAATAAATAAATAAATAAATAAATAAATAAATAAATAAATAAATAAATAAATAGATGGGGGCAGAGCCAGCCGAAAGTGGTATTTGCCGGGTCTCCAAACTACTCAAAATTTCTGCTACCGGTTCATCAGAACCGGTCAGAACTAGCTGAATACCACCTCTGTAACCTATCTATCATCTGTCTCTGCCTTGACATTCTATAGAGATATCCATAGCAGGGGAAGATTATTGAAACACATTGACCATAGAAGAACCATCATAGGCTTGGGGCTATGGCCCTGAAGCTTAAGACAGTATGGGACTGGCACCCCCACCCGTAAAACTATCCAATCAGTTGTTTTTATTGAAAAATTCAGAAGGTAAAGGATGAAATCACCTGGAGAAGTAGAGAGAGAGAGAGAGAGAGAGAGAGAGAGAGAGAGAGAGAGAGAGAGAGAGAGAGAGAGAGAGAGAGAGAGGGAGAGAGGGAGAGAGAGAGAGAGGGAGGGAGGGAGGGAGGGAGGGAGAGAGCCAAATCAGGTGAAAGAGAAACAGAATGAAATAGTTGGGGCATAAATAGACTCAGTCTATTCTGCAAGCCTTTCTTTTTGCAAAGTTCTCTTTATGCATGCACACGCACAAACTCACACACTTGAATATCCATCTCTTCACTTATTCCTGTCAATTGAGCAGTAAAGTAAAATCTGATGGGTGATAATTGCTAACAGAGCAATTTCTCCCAGCAACCAGGGTTCCTATTGATAATTCAAAAAAAAAAAAAAAAAGTTATGCAAGTCAATTAAGGCGGAAAGTCCTATCGATTCGATATAAGTTCAGATTGATTTCTGACATCTTGCTTCAGGTTCATGGTGAATTGTGGTCCTGAGCGAGGAGGGGAGAAGCCTAAATGTAACTCTCAGGCGTAGCTACATTTTTATATTCACTTTGTGTTATAAACAGCTTGATTCCTTTTAAATCACATGCTTCCTTGGAAGCCAGAAGCATTTCAGTTGCATTGCTTTGCTTGCTTATTTATTCTGGGTTCCTGTCCAGTAAGGTGGATCGCAGTGCAACAAATTACAAAAATATTATAATGCAATGCACATAGAGGTACCATATTTTTCAGAGTATAAGGCACACTTTTTTTCCCTCAAAAAAGAGGCTGAAAATCTGGATGCATCTTATACACTGAATACAGCATTTTTTGCCTCCCAAAATCCTGCCTCATTCACCAAAATTGCTGTGCATAGCCTTTAGGAGGCTTTCAGAGGGGTCCTGGGGGCTGGGGAAGGCAGAAATTAGTGAAAAACAGGCAGTTTTCTGCTCAATTTTGCCCCTCCCTGCCCCCAGGAATGCTCTATAAACCTCCTAAAGTCTATGCATGCAATTTTTTTAACAAAAAGTGGCCTGTTTTTGCGAAAAATGGGCTCTTTTTTCCTCTTTTTTTTTGGGGGGGGGGGCACATCCCAGGAACACTCTGCAAGCTCCCTAAAGGCTATTTATGCCTTTTTTGGGGGGGGGGACAGGCCATTTTGGGGAGGTTTGCAGAGTGCAAAAACTTTTTTTTTAATTTGCCTCTTTAAAACCTTGGTGAGTCTTATACTCTGGTGCATCACCAGGCTGAATTTGGCATTTTTATCCACCTATCGAGACCTGAGATAGGTGTTAAAGATATTGTCGGACAATGTAAGCTGTTCCAAGAAAAGCTGCCTTTTACAATTGACTGATGAAAATTGTGTCAATGCCTACTGCATTCAATGTTGCAATATTAATGGGGCCTATTAATATTGGAACTGCCTTTGCTCTGTTTTGCCACAGTTGTTCTATTTCTATTTGCAGATCTTTGTAGTTTATGATTTTTCCCCAGTTCTTTCTCTTCTATTCTGAATTCTTCAGGTGCTGCCCTGTGCATTATCCAGACTTGATTTTTTTTCTTTCTTATCAACAATTGTTAAGTCTGGGATAATACGTGGTAGGTGCTTGCCCATTTGAATTCTAAAGTCCCAGAGCACTTTTACTCTTATCATTGGTAGTAATCGCATTGGCATGATCAATAATGGCACAGGTTGCATATGTAAAAAGAAATTATTGCAAGATCATCATCAATATGTTTTGTAGCCTGGCAACAGATGCATACAACAATGTCAATTAAGACAAATGCATATGCTCATATGAGAAAACACATTAATTATTGTATGCTTTTCTCTATTTTTTTTCCACTTGATAACAGATGTACAGAAGGAATTAAAGAAACTGAATTATTTTATGTTAATTAATACTCTATAAATACGCAAATATTTCTTCTTGTTGGAAACATATCAGAAGACTTACTCAAAGTTTCCACCTGAATTTCAATACCTTAAGAAGCAATGATAACATGTGTGTGTGTGTGTGTGTGTGTGTGTGTGTGTGTGTGTGTGTATTACTGCATTACCAATCTCTACTTGCCCTTACTAGTTTTAAAATCTTTTTAAAATCTTCCTTTATTTTACATAAATTGATTCTGCAATAAGAGTTCCGGTGCCCTTGTTCTTTAATGTAGAGAAATGTGGCACGAAGGATAGCCCCTTAAAAATCAAGGAATATCAATCAAAAGCACCACTGTCAGCACTGAGCCTAATAATGAAATAATGATTTCATAAATCATTTTCCACAAATTGGTAGGAGGTACCATCTCCTCACAAATCTTTTTTTTTCCCTTCAGAAAAAGTGGAGTGGAATGGAATGGAATGGAATGGAATAGAATAGAATAGAATAGAATAGAAAAGAAAGGAATATGGATTGGAATGGAATGGAATAGAAAGTAATATGGAATAGAATAGAATAGAATAGAATAGAATAGAATAGAATAGAATAGAATAGAATAGAATAGAATATGGAATTGAATGGAATGGAATAGAATAGAATAGAAAGGAATATAGAATGGAATGGAATAGAATGGAATGGAGGAATAGAATAGAATAGAATAGAATAGAATAGAATAGAATAGAATTCTTTATTGGCAAAGTGTGACTGGCCACACAAGGAATTTGTCTCCAGTGCATAAGCTCTCAGTGTGCATACAAACAACAAAATAATATAATCATAATCATGATACCAATAAGAGGGTAGTATAACGGATGAGAAGGATGATAGTTATACAGCCATACAACATTGGTAAATGTCCTTAGACACAGGACAGTACTGTGGGAATTAGGTTTTCAGCAGAGTTATGCGCTGGGGCAAAAAATAACTGATTCTGCATCTCGTTGTTTTGGAATGCAATGCCCCATATCAGCACCCCTAAGGAGAGGGGTTGAAATGGTTTATGTACAGGATGTGAGCAGTCGATATTGAAGGTATTTTCTCAGCCTTCTTTTTGGCTTGTGCAGTACACAGGTCCTCAATGGAAGGAAGGCTGGTTGCAATTGTTTCCCACTCCCCCCCACCCCCTAATAATTCATTGAAGCCTGTACTTGTTCTGTTTGGTTGTCTGGTTGCTATTTCTGCACAGTAAGAAAAAGGATTGCTTTCTTTTGAAATTGGAAATGCAGGTCATAATCATGGAACGTGATTATGGAACATGATTATGTTCCATGGACCATATTTTTGCAAGAAGAATTCTTTGAAAATGCCTTCAAGTGCATGGGGGATATTCGGTGGTGTGGTCAAGGAAGCCACCTACATCCCAAAATCCATTGAAAACAGAAATGTTGCTAGGAAACTTTTGCTGATTGACTGTTATGGGATTCACTGGGCATTTTTAAGCTTCTTGAAATATGGTTGACAAATTTATAAAGATCTGTGTTCAGCGTAAAGTGGAAGAAAAATTCCATGTCTCACGCTCAGTTGCTTGAGAGTGATAAGAGGATAAAGAGAACAGAATTTTATTATTTTTCCCTCTTTAAGAATAAATTAAAAATGACAGTGGTCCCCTTGACAGTTCCACACTTAAGTGAATTATTGGCTTTTCATATAGGTAGGCAACAAGGAGCTTCAAACATAAAATATGAAATTAGGGAAGAACTAAGATCAAAGTGACTTAATGGGAAATGGTGGCTCAGTGGCTAAGACACTGAGCTTGTTGATCAGAAAGGTCGGCAGTTCGGCGGTTCAAATCCCCAGTGTCGTGTAATGGAGTGAGCTCCCATTACTTGTCCCAGCTTCTGCCAGTTCACTTCTAACTGTTCGACAGCATATAAAAATGCAAGTAGAAAAATCAGAACCACCTTTGGTGGGAAGGTAACAGTGTTCTGTGCACCTTCAGCATTTAGTTATGCCGGCCGCATGATTACAGAGATGTCTTCGGACAGTGCTGGCTCTTTGGCTTTGAAACGGAGATGAGCACCGCCTCCTAGAGTCGAGAATGACTAGCATATATGTGCGAGGAGAACCTTTACCTTTACCGTAAGGCCATAGTTTGAAATAAAAAATATGTAGCAGTACCTTAACAAGCTGACTTCTTCGTTTTAAAAAAATGCTTATTAAGAACAGTGTATAGGAAAACAAAACAATACAAACATACAAAATTACAGAATATAAAACCATAACATAGAATGATGACCCCCAATGGCATAAGATAGTTGAGGAAACAATGATACAGAAGCATCACTTTAGCTATAAATCTACATTAAACCCCCACCCCTGATTTCTAGCTGGCACAGAAAATCAACTAGGTTTATTATTAACCTAGCTAAGAACAGGGATTCCATAATAATGACTTAAAAGCATATGCTATTTTTCATTATAAATAGAAGTGCTGAAACTTTGAAAGAAACTGTCATGAATTCTCACCCATTCTGATTATAAATGTACTAGTACATATTTCCAAATCCTCAATTTGAATAGCTCCCCGTTATTATAGAAATACCTTTTTTCAATCATACCAAGAGTACTTTTCTGGAGTGAAGTTTGTGTATTATAAAAATCATTTTATTTTCTTTTTCTTTTTTGAAAAATTGAGGAGAAAATTCTCTTTTTAAATAATAATGATTAGAATCAAACAGCACCATTCTCTTGTGCCCTTGAGGATTGCTAACTTGAGGAAATTAGCAATAATGTAAATGTAAATGTAATGTGTATATTCCCTCTGTACTACAATTCAGAGAAATGCATTCATTACTTCTGCATTAATGTTTGCACTGCTGATGATCAACAGAGACAACATAGAACATTGTAATTGCCCTGACAGTCAGAACTGAAATAAGAGTATTAATAGTTCAGGATCTCACTACATCTGTTGAGGGACTTTTTTAAAGGGACTCGCATCATGATTATACCTTCCTGTGATAACAGATGGAGCATGTGGAGTCAATGTTTAAATCACATTTTAAATAACAGCTGCTTTAATGAGTCAAATAATTAAGGAATTGACTCATTAAAGCAGCTGCATCTTCCCCCCCAAGCTAACATGGTCCTGAGTTTTCCAAATCACCTGAATATTTTTGAAGCATCCTCTCACCTATCATAACATCACACCATTAGACCATAAGAGGGGATCATTTCAGTTTCTCCATCTTTACAGTTTTCTGATAGGAGAAGGAAAAAGAAGCGGAGTTTGAAGCATGATAGAAATATGAATGTTAACTGCCTGCTGCAAATTACCTCCCAAAGACCTATTAGATCCTACAGATTAGGCCTCCTCCGAATTCCATCCGCCGGCCAATGCCAATTGTCGACCACCCGGAGGAGGGCCTTCTCTGTGGCTGCTCCAGCCCTCTGGAATTATCTCCCCGTGGAGATCCGGACCCTCACCACCCTTCAGGCTTTCCACAAAGCCGTCAAAACCTGGCTGTTCCGACAGGCCTGGGGCTGATGATTTCCCATCCCCACTCGAATTGTGTGGCTGTTGACTGTTTTTAAATTGTTTTCCGTATTTTGTTTGTTTGTCTTTTGCTTTTTTGTTTGTATTATTCCCTCCCCTTGGTTTGTTAGCCGCCCTGAGTCCCTCCGGGAATAGGGCAGTATACAAGTTTAATAAACCTAAACCTATAAACCTATTTCCCTTACTGATTTAAAAAAAAAAAAGGAGTTTCTAAAGCTATAAGCTTTAGAAATAATCTGCTTGGACCAAAGAGGCAACTTTCTCCAATGAAAATTGGGGGAGGGGGACGAGATTCAGAATTTATGCCAAGATAAAGAGGATGTAGAAAACATACAGAGATTTTCACTTACAACAAATATATTTCACTTACAACAAAGAGACTCTGGAAAGAGTGCAAAGAAGAGCAACGAAGATGATTAGGGAACAGGAGGCCAAAACATATGAAGAATGGTTGCAGAAACTGGGTAGGTCTGTTTTAATGAAATGAAGGTCTAGGGGTGACATGATAGCAGTGCTCCAATATCTCAGGGGTTGCCAGAAAGAAGAGGGAGTCAAAGTACTCTCCAAAGCACCTGAGGGCAGAACAAGAAGCAATGGGTGGAAACTACTCAAAGAGAGAAGCAACTTAAAACTAAGGAGAATTTTCCTGACAGTTGGAACAATCAATCAGTGGAACAACTTGCCTCCAGAAGTTGTGAATGTTTAAGAAGATGTTGGATAAACATTTGTCTGAAGTGGTATAGAGTTTCCTGCCTAAGCAGGGGGTTGGACTAGAAGACCTACAAGGTCCCTTCCAACTCTGTTACTCCTATTCTATTCTATTCTATTCTATTCTATTCTGTTCTGTTCTGTTCTGTTCTGTTCTGTTCTGTTTTGTTCTCTTAATTTTCTCTCTTCTTGTCCTTATACTCAATACTCTACTCTCTTCTTGTCCTTATACTCAATGCTGGCTGGGGAATTCTGGGAGTTGAAGTCCGGACATCTTCAAGTGGCCAAGGTTGAGAAACACTGGCCTAAGTGTTATTGCTATTTTCCACATATTTCTAGTAGGAAGAAAGCATTTCGATCTGCAACAGAATACAGTCAACTTCTCCTCATGCTTCTCTTCTTCACAAAGACAACAAACCACTCTTCTTCCTCCTCTTTTCTTTCTATTTCTCCAGTAAAAGATCTTAATCGACACAGATTCATCGAAAACAGAGCGGCTGCCCAATACATCGGCTTTTCCAATTTATGTAAACTCCATTGGACACTCTGCTGATGCAGCTTCAATGAATCCCAACCATATGTATTAAAGTGTTTTTTACAAGAGAGGAATAGGGTTTTTTTTGCAATGTGACTGAATTGGGGCAGCCCCATTAAAACTAGAGATATACTTCTGTGTTATCCTGGCAAGGGATTATATAAAATAAAATGCCTTTGACTGACATGAGTTTCCTATTACTCAGTTCGTCCTTTGCTGGCAGAACAGGAGTACATATAAATTGCAATGTCAAGGCAACTCGTCCCCAAGGCTGCAGATATATTTCTCGCATTTACAACCTGATTGAACCATACTCAGAGCTGCAGATAAATGCAAGTAACAATTGACTGGACCAAAAATTCGGGAAGAGTCTGGTAGTATTTTTTTTCCCCTTCTGAGTACCAATTTTTTAGGAAAGGCATATGTTTTGCCAAGGAAGAACATGTTCAACCACCTTATGTGGTTTTGGACAATTTATTTCTAGAAAATGTTTGGGAGTGGATAGATTGCACCTTATTAGAAGGAAACAAAATGATGGGAGGGGCTCAGTGGTGAAATTCATTTTTTTTAACTAACCGGTTCTGTGGGATTGGTTTGGTTGGCTTGGTTGCTGTGGTTTGATAGATCCTACCCCACTCCAGGGGAAGGATACTGCAAAATCCCCATTCCCTCCCCACTCCAGGGGAAGGAAACTGCAAAATCTCCATTCCTGCCCCACTCCAGGGGAAGGATACTGCAAAATCTCCATTCCCGCCCCACTACAGGGGAAGGATACTGAGAAAGCTCAATTCCCTCCCCACTCCAGGAAAGGATACTGTAAAATCTCCATTCCCTCCCCACTCCAGGAAAGGATACTGTAAAATCTTCATTCCCTCCCCACTCCAGGAAAGGATACTACAAAATCTCCATTCCCTCCCCACTCCAGGAAAGGATAGTGTAAAATCTCCATTCCCTCCCCACTCCAGGAAAGGATACTGTAAAATCTCCATTCCCTCCCCACTCCAGGAAAGGATACTGCAAAATCTCCATTCCCTCCCCACTCCAGGAAAGGATAGTGTAAAATTTCCATTCCCTCCCCACTCCAGGGGAAGGATACTGCAAAATCTCCATTCCCACCCCACTCCAGGGGAAGGAAACTGCAAAATCTCCATTCCCTCCCCACTCCAGGGGAAGGAAACTGCAAAATCTCCATTCCCTCCCCACTCCAGGGGAAGGAAACTGCAAAATCTCCATTCCCTCCCCACTCCAGGAAAGGATACTACAAAATCTCCATTCCCTCCCCACTCCAGGAAAGGATAGTGTAAAATGTCCATTCCCTCCCCACTCCAGGGGAAGGATACTGTAAAATCTCCATTCCCTCCCCACTCCAGGGGAAGGATACTGCAAAATCTCCATTCCTACCCCACTCCAGGGGAAGTATAATGCAAAATCTCCATTCCCTCCCCACTCCAGGGGAAGGATACTGCAAAATATCCATTCCCTCCCCACTCTAGGGCCAGCCAGAGGTGGCATTTGTTCAGCTATAAAGTTCAGCTATAAAGAGCCGAGGTGGCGCAGTGGTTAGGGTGCAGTACTGCAGGCCACTTCAGCTGACTGTTATCTGCAGTTCAGCGGTTCTAATCTCACCGGCTCAAGGTTGACTCAGCCTTCCATCCTTCCGAGATGGGTGAAATGAGGACCCAGACTGTGGGGGCAATATGCTGACTCTGTAAACCGCTTAGAGAGGGCTGAAAGCCCTATGAAGCGGTATATAAGTCTAACTGCTATTTGCCTGTTCTCCAAACTACTCAAAATTTTCGCTACCGGTTCTCCAGAACCTGTCAGACCCTGCTGGGTTTCACTCCTGGATAGGCTCTGTAATTTTCAGTGCTCCAAATGAAGAGTTTTGCACCAACTGTAAGCTAGTTCCAATGGAAGAGGATATTTGTAATTCAGGATTGAACTGAGTCTTTGGTGGTTAACTTCTTCCTCAAATAGTAAAACAACAGCCTAATCAAATAATCATCAAGAACACTCCCACCAGAAATCCAGGGCAAGCCACTAGTATATAAGTAGAAACCAAAACCCATTCCGTTCTAGCACTGATGAATTACCTAGTTTGATAATGAAATGTCTGCAAGAAAACAACCAAGTTCAGAGAGCACCAAGGATCCCACAAGAAGCCAGTTTGCGGAACAAGCAAAATGGCAAGCTGTTGCTGTATGAGATGACAAGGTTGAGCCAGAGGGAGGGATCAAATGTGTCATAAGTCAGGAGTCCCTGCATGCCCGCAAGAGATCTAAGTCCAGCCCACAACACAAATAACTTTGTGTTATTTATCAGCACAAAAACAACACACATGTAACAAAGGCAACAGTAAAAATATTGGGTTTCTGTCTGGACGGTCTCTTATGACGAGCCGATGGACAGAGAATGGAAGCAGTGAACGTCCTCCCATATTTGGGCATACCAGGGGTTGTGACTTTAAATATATACCTTTCTCCCTGGCTCAGCTGATAAGGAGAAGAACTCTGTGGCTTAATGGTTAACACATCTGCCTAAAAGGCAATACAGCACAGGTTCTAATCCCAGTAAGGGTATGGCTAGCTGATGAGAGCTAAATAGCTTGAAATAGATCTATACTAGTCTCTCTTTATTTATTTATCAGCACAAATACAACACAAATGTAACAAAGGCAACAGTAAAAATATTGGGTTTCTGTCTGGATGGTGTCTTATGATGAGCCAATGGACAGAGAATGGAAGCAGTGAACGTCCAGCTGATAAGGAGAAGAACTCTGTTGGTTAATGGTTATCTGCCTAAGATGCAATACAACACAGGTTCTAATCCCAGTAAGGGTATGGCTAGCTGATGAGAGCTGACCTCAATACATGTTCTATGGTGGCGATTTTCCATCAGTGTCCCTGACGTCTTCTAAAAACGTTGCTGAGCCTTGAACAATGAGATTAACAACGGCAAAGAAAATTCTGGAAGTTTGGTACGGCTGATGCTGGGACCTGTATTCGTGTAAAGATTCACTTAGGCATATTTGTAAAAAGAAACATGGATAATGTAAGTTTTGGACTTCCCTGTAGTTAAATATTTCTTTTTGATTTGAACGTCTCTTCTTTCCCCTCACCTGTTAAATAAATTCTAGTTATGTTTTACATCTCAAGAAATTGTTCAGATTTCTCTCTCCTTTTATCTCACATCTCCTTCAGAAGTTGGTCCCTCGTGGGCTGACGGAGGGATGCACTGTTTTGGAGCTTAGAAATCATTTCACAGCTATCCTATTATTACAAGAACTGAGATCCCATAATTCCACATATTGCAAACAGCTTCTGATAGAGAAAGTGAGTAAACAACTGGCTCTCAGCTACAGTGAGTGACATTTTCAATAAAATGTTTTGAGGAAAAGCAACCAGGAATGAAACTGAAAGAACTGACATTTTACTTCTACTATCTTCTAGGTAAACTCTTTCAGGACGCATCATTTCCCATTGCTGTGACTGTGAATGTGGATTGCACAAGCACAGAGAACAGCAGAAAATAGCTTAGTTCAAATAAACAATAATACCCCTCTCTTCTGGAACTTTCCCTCGGCCCATTCCTTTCCCTTAATTTTACTCCTTTGGTTTTCTGTTTACCTTTTCTCTCCTCTGAACCATACCAATCCTTTACTCACTCCTAGACACGCAATTGAAAATATGAATATAGCACAAAAACAGGATAGAATTACCTACAGACAGCTTCTTATCTTGGAAAGGCGGGTACTACAATTAAAATCTTTAGAGGTATTAAAAGAGGAGAAGGTAGTTCAAACATGGTTCCAGTATGGCCAATTACAGGCCAGGTGGAAAATAGACCAAAAAACTGGTTTTATCCAAGTTGAGGATAATTTGTTTAAACAAATAAGAGATCAAAGCTTAATGCATATAAAGAGGATATATAATGTACTAATACAGATGGATTCGGAAACGGAATTGGTTAAAGATTGTATGATAAAGTGGGCTCAGAATATTGAAGAACCAATAATGTTGGACACGTGGGAAAGAATATGGGTAAGAAATGTGAAATTTACACAAGCACAAAACCTGAGAGAAAATATATATAGTATGTGCTAGATTTTAAAGTAACACGATTGCACTTGTATACTGTTGCTCTTTAATTCCAGTGTAAAAATAGGACAAGCTGAATATATTAATAGATAGTAGAAATACACCGAAGGGAGGAGTAGAGGGATAGAAGGAAGAGGGGTAGAGAGGGTGGGAGAGAGGATTGGACGGAGGGTGAGAAGGAAGGGAGGGAGTGTATTGGGAGAGAGGTGTGGTAGAGGGGGAGGGGAAGTAGGGTAGAGGGGAATGATGGTGGGAAGACAGAAAGTTGGAGGGGGGCGAAAGAAAGGGTGTATGGAGGGTCGAAGAGGTACAATCCTTTACTCACCTGGACATGTAATCTTTCTAGGCTCCTAAATCAAGGAGAGAGGCAACTCAGAACTGAGGAGAAATTTCCTGACAGTTAGAACAATTAATCAGTGGAAATATTTGCCTCCAGAAATTGTAAATACTCCAACACTGGACAGTGTAACAGTGAGAAAAATCAGTGGAATGCCTTGCCTTCAGAGGTTGTGGGTACTCCATCAATGGAGGCTTTTAAGAAGAGATTAGAAAACCATTTTTTTCTGAAATGGTGTAGGGTTTCCTGCCTCAACAGTGGGTTGGACTAGAAGATCTTCAAGGTCCCATCCAACTCTGTTATTCTGTTATTCCTATCTGTTCTTCAGCTCTGGTGCCTTAGTTTGTTGGCTAAACTTCTACCATGGAGAAGTTCAACCAGCAAGAGTCAGACCTACTGAAATATCTTAAATTCTCTCATTGAAATGGCTTTCTCCAAGATACGGGAAAATATATACGAGAACCCACCCACCATGGCTTTATGCTGTCCTTTTTAGCCACATTTTCAAAGCCATGCACATGTGTGCAAGCCACGTGTGTAGTATTAGTATTTATTAAACTTGTATGCCGCCCTATTCCCAGGGGGAATAGCACACGCACAAAAGGCATGCACGCTCACAAAGCAAGCACGTGTGCAGGGTGTGTGTGAACCAGTGGTAGACTTCTGTGATACCCACCTCTGCCTTCAGACCACTATCTTTAGAAGTCTCTAGAAGTCTTTGAAATTGACTACTACTTTAGAAGTCAATTTCGTCAAAGATGCCAGAGATTGAATTGAATTGAATTGAATTTATTGCATTTATATGCCACCCTTTTCCCCGAAGGAGACTCAGGGAGGCTCACAATCCAAGTCAGGGAAGGGGTACAGATCAGGGGTGGGTTTCTCGCCCCGTTCCAACCGATTCGGTTGGAATGGGGCCGGCGGCGTCCTCATGCATGCGTGTGTACTAGCGTCTGTGCGATGCTCCAGCTGCTCCTGGAGGATCGCGCAGGCGCAGTATGCGTCCTGCGCATGCGTGGAAGCGCAGAACTCGTCAAAACCGGGTAAAGAGCGCGGGCGCGCGGGTGGGCCCTTCGCCATTCCCGGAAGTTACTTACTTCCGGGTTCGCCAATCAACCGGTTTGCAGGGACCGCCACGAACCGGTTGAAACCCACCCCTGGTACAGATAAGGGATAAAAAGACAAACAGAACAATACACAATTTAAAAGCACACAACAACCATACCATTCGAGGGGGGGGGGGGCAAAAGCTCTTTAGCTCCAGGCCTGTCAGAACAGCCAGGTTTTAAGGACTTTGCGGAAGGCCTGGAGGGTGGTGAGGGTTCGAATCTCCATGGGGAGCTCGTTCCAGAGGGTCGGAGCAGCCACAGAGAAGGCGTGATGAATGAGTATTAGATACATTCATTTGCCTTGAATTAACCCCCCCCAACTCTGTCTCTCTTTTGTGTGCCCACACTCTCTCTCTCACACACACTACATCCGGGTGAGTGGGCGGGGCTTCCCACCGCCGTCACTACCGGTTCAGCCAAAGTGGGCCAAACCGGGAGCTACCCGCCTCTGGAATGAATCAATCCATTCAAAATTAAACCAAGCATTTCCACTGAAAATCTCTTTTTTTTTTCTTTCCCCAGAGCTCCAGTGTGCTGTTCTATGCAAAGTAGTAAATTTTTAGCATGGGTTAAGGCTGTGACATATTGCATCTGAAACACTTCCTCACTCTTTTTTAATATACAGTACATTTGCGGGGTGTCATTTGTTTTGCTGAGCAATTTGAAAGGAAATGGGCCATGGTGAGTTTTGCAGCTTCCGAGACAGACTACTGAATATATCTGTTCGTTTTTGATAAAGAGAGTTCACTGTCTTGACTGGAGTCCGGAGAGAAGCATTTTACATTGGCATTATTATGACTTATCTTGGGCAAACCAGGCCTGTCAAGGTGGCACATATATGCACTTTTTTGAGTTTCAGAAGGAGAAAAAATTTTTTTAAATGATTGGCCAGCTCTTCCCTCTTCCTACAGAAGAATGTTGTATGTGCTTTTGGGGAAGGCTCTGTCATATTTGCAAGACGTTTGCGTGCATTGTTTGTCAAAAGAAGACAGATTAATCTCCTTAATATATCACAGAGAGTTACCCGTTTTGATATCCATTTATGCTATTATCATTCTGCTAGTTTCTATTTCTCAGATTCAGCTATGACAGCCATAGTGTGGAGTGAGAAGAGGAGGAGATCTAATTTTATATCCTTCCTTAGATGACAGCTAAATATATATTTTCTCCTTAAATTTGTCCATTCATTCCCTCTCCTTCATTCATTATAGCTCTATCAATCGTTCATCTATCTTGCTGTACATTTGTTTTGGTCAGAAAACCATCTAAACGTTTAGGTAATTATTTAGGTAAAGAATTACAGTTTGCTATTTCAAACCCCTTCCCTTTGCTTTCTTTTGGATATTAAAAACCCAAGGAATTAACCTGGATGCTCTATATTAAATCGGGACTGCCAATTTCCTTACAACTTCTTTATAACTCTTTCTTTCTTTTAACATTTCTCAAAAGTTTTCTGCCCCACAAAGCTTTTTCTCTTCCAATTGTCTGTTATAATAAGGAACAAAAGCTCAAGAATTTGCTTTCAGCTATGCCACAATTTTGAACTGAACTATTAACATGTGTTTGTAGGATTAAACATGGATTTCTGTCATTAAAGAGCAACTGGTGGCTTAGACACTGAGCTTGTCGATCAGAAAGGCTTGGCAGTTTGCCAATTTGAATCCCTAGTACAGGACTCCTGCGTGAGCAGGGGATTGGACTAGATGACCTCCAAGGTCCCTTCCAACTCTGTTACTGCTTATTTATTTAAGTGATAACAGAAATCCGCAAGGATAGATGACAAAACCACCATCTCCTCCTCCTCCTCCTCTTCCTCCTCCTCCTGTTTCCCAAGTTCATTCCTGATGGATCTTAAGTCAGTCCTGATTTCTGGCAACTGCCTGAATAAGTCCATGAAATTTTCTTGGAAATCTTTTTCCCTCCCCCTTCAGAATTTATTTTCTACTATCTTCTCCCTAGGGCTATGTATGTATGTATGTATGTATGTATGTATGTATGTATGTATGTATGCATGCATCCAAGATGGCAGTGCGCTTAGATGTTGTGGCTTTCAGCTCCTGGTGTCACAGTGGAGTATGTAATCAATTTTGTTGTATTTATTTTGTACAATGACAATAAAGACTATACTAATATATACTTATATGCTCTTCTTGAAAGTGATTTCAATGCAAATGGAGAAAATGTTGCTCAGCCAGTCCTTTCCCAACCCCTTGAAAGGTCTCCACTGGCCGTCAACAAATTCATGAGGTTTTTTCAATTGCATACAAATTCAGAAACAGACCCCAACCAGTTCAACGGAAGTATCTGCTGCTTAAATATAAATCACTGCGGCATATTATTCTAAGGATGCTCTGCAAATTGAACAACAGTATTGGTTGGAGTGCCAACAATATTCACCTAGCAGGCTTTTCTCTCTCTCTGTAGTGGCACCCACAATATTATCTGAAACCTCTGCTGAAGAATAGGTGACCCTCCAACTGTGAAGGCTTTTATTAAAAATTTAAAATGTATCTCTTCCCTTGATTTGTCCTACCTGCTATTATCCATTAGCCACCTTAATTATTCTTACTTGCTAATTAACTGCTGTGTTTTATTGTGCTAATGATTTACCATCTTTATTATTTTGTTTTTAAACATTTTATTGCGCTTCTCGGCAGTTTCTATAAAACTGGCGCTTGGTAATGAAAAGTGGTATATAAATACCGCAAATGAATAAATAAACGAAAGGACCTCTGACTGTGAGTAATATCGGGGGGGGGGGATAAGACTTGACTTATGTTTGTGCAGCCTGATAGACTTTAATGCTTTCAATGTTTCCCCAGCTTCACATGTCTGCCAGTATTTTAAATAGAGAGAAAGAAAAAGAAAAAGAGAGGAAGAGAAAAAGAAAGGAAGAGAGAGGAGGAAAGGGACAGTGGTAGGGAGAGAGAGAGGGAAAAAAGAGGGAGAGAGAAAGGGAGAGAGAGATGCACACACTGAGGGAAGAGAGAAAGGGAGAGAGAGGGAGGGAGAAAGAGAGATGGAGAGAGGAGGAGGGAGAGAGATACATTGAGGGAAGAGAGAGAGGGACAGAGAGAGGGAGGGACAGAGAGAGAGGGACAGAGAGGGAGAGAGGGGAGAGAGAGACATACACTGACTGAGGGAGAGAGAAAAAGAGAAAGAGAGTGTGGGGGAGAATGACATTAGAATTTGGATAGATAGATAGATAGATAGATAGATAGATAGATAGATAGATAGATAGATAGATAGATAGATAGATAGATAGATAGATAGATAGATAGAGATGGCTAAGAAATTTTGGAGTTTGCTATAGTCAAATCATCTGGCTTAGCCCTTCCATTTCTAAATTAAAAAGGCTTGATCCACCTGCACTCAGCTAAATTTTTTATATCATTATTTTGTTCTGCTTGCCGAGTTGCACATAAATAAATATGTTAAAGTGTCCAGTCTCATGTTTCATGCAAAGAAAATTATTTCCCACCCTTCTGAAAATAAGAGTAAAACAAACTTCACTTTATTCTATTCAATGCTTTCCGCAAATCATATTTTTGTCTTTCTTGTCACAACAATTTCTATTTAGCACTGCACTTCAGAGCATCTCAGGAGACAGAGTGCACTGCAGTCTATACATGTCTTTACTTAAATGCAAATTTAATGATAAGCAAAGTAAGTACCGCTTAAATACATCCATTTGACCGAGCTCCTGGTGCTCGTGCATTTTTGTTCATTCATTGAATAACATTAGAAGATTGTCCCAATTAATGAAGAGTTTGAACCACAAAACAAGCATAAAACGAGAACATCAGTTTTAACCCTACACCTTCAGTTCCTCTCTTAAAAGTTCCAGACAAAAAAAAGTGTCCATCCATGTAAGCTGGGTATTTAATGATTTACAACATACCCCAGGTCACCACAGAAACTATATATTCAAGATTTATGCCAGTCTCTTTCTCAGACATGGGGATTAAAATCATTCAAGACTACAAGTTGCATAAACCAGCCCTGCAATCAAAAACCATCAGTCTAAGTTTATCTTTGTGGCCCAATTCAAGAACAATTCAACAACAACAACAACAACAACAACAACAACAACAACAACAAAAATAGACCACTGTTTTCCATTTGGATAACTGAGGTTTGCAAACTGCCTTTTGGTCTATCTTCTCTTCAATTTATTCTCACTTTATAAAGGAGGAAAACTCATCTAAGAGATAAAACTCATCTAAGAGATTAAATTATCTCTTATGCATTGCCATCACTGTGTAAAATGAAATAATTCTGTGCTAGGTCATTAATAGATTTATATTCACAAACAAACAAACACACACACACACACACACACACACACACAAACACACAGAAAGAGAGAGAGAGAGAGATTAATTCAGGGCAAATGAATGTATCTAATACCCATTCCTCTTCTTTTTTTCTTTTTTCTTTTAGATCTTGGAGCTCTTTTTTATTGAAGAGTTTTAATAGATTTTACAAATGTTTCCCCTTCCCCTTCCCTCCCTCCGCCCCAACCCTGCCCCCCCTCCAACCCTCCCTCCCCCCAACCTCCCAGAGCAAAATACAGGGTATAAACATTTAACAATCATACACTAACATAAGCTAACTAACTATAGCATCCTACCTCCCTCTTGTACTTTAACTCCCCTTTTATTAAGCTAACTTTAGATAAATTGCAACATTCCTTGTTCATTCATTCATAAGCTAATTGAAATTTCTTAGTCCGATATTTATTTTGAATGTAGTCAATCCATCTTCTCCATTCCAGCTTGTATTTCTCATCTGAATAGCCCTTCAAATATGCTGATATTTTGGCCATCTCTGCTAAGTTTACTACTTTTAACGTCCATTCTTGAATAGTAAGCAATTCTTCCTTCTTCCAGTACTGCACCATACTCATTCCTCTTCTTATTTTCTCCACAACAACTCCGTAAGTGATTGCTCCAAAATCACCCAGGTGTCTTTCATGCCTACGGCAGGACTAGAATTCACTCTCTCCTGGTTTTTATCTTGGTGCCTTCACCACTACGCCAAACTGGTTCTAGATGTCCGAAGGGGCCGTGGATTTCTGTGTTTAAGGAACATTTGCAACACGATTGCTGCCTAAAGAGAGGTTTTGTTTACAGAGTTATAGATAAGTTCTAAAGCATTTTTCCCAATAAAATTCAAATTCATTGAAGTAATATTGGCTAAGCAGGGGTTTACTATCTGAATGATATTTGCAACTAAGCTTACATTCATGCCCAAGAATCCTAACGGTCACACAATACTTGGTTGCAAGAATCTTTAAGAAAGAATGACTGATCAGGGCTCTTCTGGCATGTTTTCTTATGACAGATCAAGATTCTTTTTGAGATGGGTTGCCAACAAGTTATTTACTTCATTGTATTTCAGCACTTGCCAAACATGAGCCAAGGTGGCGCAGTGGTTAGGGTGCAGTACTGCAGGCCACTTCAGCTGACTGTTATCTGCAGTTCAGCGGTTCTAATCTCACCAGCTCAAGGTTGACTCAGCCTTCCATCCTTCCGAGGTGGGTAAAATGAGGACCCGGATTGTTGTTGGGGGCAATATGCTGACTCTGTAAACCGCTTAGAGAGGGCTGAAAGCCCTATGAAGCAATATATAAGTCTAACTGCTATTGCTATTGCTATTGCTATTGCTATAGAAATGAGGAGCACCTCACAAAATAAGTTCTTCCTGCTTTTGCAAGGATGTATGTTCACCTTATTTGATCATCATTTTGTTAGTGAGATTAGTCTGTTAACTTCAGATAAATGAAAAATAATGGACCTTTAAAAAAAAAGAATTAAGAACATCCCTGATACATCTTAGGAATACTGATGCCGCCTATTGTTTATTAATGTTCTTGGTAAGAGGAAGTTTTCATTGACACGCATCATATATAGGAAGAAGGAAAGAGGGAAAGAAGGAAGGGAAGGGAGGGAAATGAAGGGAAGGAAGTCTTTTGAAGCATTATAGAAAAAAAAATGTTTATTTATAGGTGTAAATAATGCTGTGGCAAACAGGTGATGGTGGACAGGGCCAGGCAAAGAATATAAGATAGTGTCTTTATGTTAAGTTTTCAAAAAGTGAATGAAAATGGGAACCATCTCATGTTCTCACTTGAAACTAAAGGTGGGTATCATCTATTCCTCCTCTTCCTTCTCTTCTTCTTCCTTCTCCTCCTCTTCCTCCTCTTCCTCCTCTTCCTCCTCCTCCTCCTCCTCCTCCTCCTCCTCCTCCCATTGACTGGTAAATGTTTATTTATGCCTCTAATTACTCTGAAAAAGACACTTAGGAACCCATTAACCAAGACCCTAATTGCAATATAGACAGTCCCCCAAAGGCCCATTAGACTCTGCCTCTTCCTTTTTCCCCCCCTCCCATCCTCTCACCGGTAACCGTTTTGATTTATCTCTGCCAAGTCTTTGTTGTTCCTCCTGAGAATTGCGAAATGGACTCTTTCTTCTGAGCAAATTTCTTCTGGCAACTCCATCAATTCCACAATCTCTTTGCTTTCCCAGGGAGGGAAAGGATTCTAAAGTGCCCTACAGTCACTCATATTAATTCTGCAGAGAGGTGGCAACCTGAATCAGCAGGATATGGACAAAGCTTGAGTGACATCATTCTTGCTTCAGCTAATTCAGCTTCCTGGGGGAATGATTGCTGGGCACTAGAAGACCACTGGGGCTAATCTCTTAACTGTTGTTGACCTAAGGCTTCCATCCCTCGCCATGTATATAATAAATCAAGGGCCCTTTTTTAAATAATAAAAATAAATAAATAAATAAAGCAAATTATCCTGCAAACCCAGCATTTAATTGTACTCCAAAACCTCTGGGACAAACCGTATGGTTTAAATCCATCTCAACGTTTAAAATAACAAAAGAGGGAAATCAAGATATTAACAGCATCTAAAATACCTAATGAGGTGGAAAAGTTCTAAGACACAAGTGAGTTGTGGCTCGCAAAAGCCTTTGTAATAAAATTGGGGAGACTGAAAAAGGTCTCACCAGATTTATTCTCAGATAGATCACATACTAGCATGCAGAATTGTATTTTTTGTTATGGAACCCAGGGTACCAAAGGTCCTTTTTCAGGAAGCATATGGACTTCCTTGTCCCCCCCCCCCCTTTGGAACATTTCACTCCTCATCCAAAAAGCTTTTTCTGCTCTGACAGGACAGTGTGGAATGGAAGAATCAGGGGTGGGTTCCTGCCAGTTCTAACCTCTTCTATAGCAGAGGTTCCACAAATCTACAGTGCCGTTTAGAACCGGTTCCAGCTCCCTCCCCCCCACCCGTCCGCACATCATCAAGATGAAGAGCGAGAGGAGGAATTCTGGGAGTTGAAGTCCTCAAATCTTAAAGCTGTCAAGTTTGAACACCCCTGTGGGTTTTTTTTATAAAGGGTTAGGGGTGCAAGGGTCTTGTAACTTGACAGCTTTAAGACTTGCGTGCTTCAAATGCCAGAGTTCCTGAGCCAACATTTTGGTTACTAAGCAAGAGCGTTGTTAAGCGAGTTTCACCACATTTTACAAGTTGGCCACACCCACCCAGTCACATGGCTGGCAAGCCACTCTCACCTGGTCACATGGCCAGCAAGCCACTCCCAAAAAGCAGGCCACACCTACAGAAGAGGTTCTAATAAATTTTGAAACCCACCACTGGGAAGGATCAATATTCCTTGCAGACAGCTGGTCATTTGCATCCTTTAAGAGGCTGGTTGAAGCACTTGGAGATTTAGCTGTGTTTTCAGACACACCTTAGTGCTCCTGGTTCTTGTAGCAATTTCTTTTCTCTAGAAATCCATTCCTACTCCCCCCAAAAAACAAGAAAGTCCAGTTTCCTCCTAAAAAAGCACCTTTGAGACAACCATGACCTGGATGACTGAGAAACTAGACTTTCAGTGTGCCGTTAACTAATGGGATCACCAAAGCCAATTTATGCTATATTCTTTCAAGTTTGTATTCAGATCATGATGTTTTGTAATCTCTTCCAATTCATTGTGTTATATTCTACTATCCTCTTGGTATTGCCACATCCATACTTTCTTCTTTTGGTACCACCATTTACCTGGTGTGTTTGTGAGGCAAGACTTTGTCAGTTTGTATTCTGAAACCCCTCAATATTTTCACCTGCACATTTACAACTACTTCTTCAACTCTTTGTTCCCACTAATTTTATTTATTTTATTTATTAGTCTTATATACCGCTTCATAGGGCTGTCAGACCTCTCTAAGCGGTTTACAGATTTTTTTTAGCAAATTGAGTCAGCAAATTGCCCCCACAGTTTGGGTCCTCATTTCACCCACCTCGGAAGGATGGAAGGATGAGTCAACCTTGAGCCGGTGAGATTTGAACCGCTGAACTGCAGATCACAGTCAGCTGAAGTGGCTTGCAGTACTGCACCCTAACCACTGTGCCACCTCATCTCTTATAATTTTTATAATTTTTCATTACTGGCACAAGATAATTTTTACCGATGTTCCAGGGAATCATTTCAGTGATGGTGTTACATTGTTTGTAATCAATACATGCAATTGTACTGCTTCTTTGCACAAAATATTATTTTAATATATTAAATATCATCATCATCATCATCATCATCATCATCATCATCATCATCATCATCATCATCTAACAGGAGCAATCCATAGACACACAGAATGAAAGAGAAATGATGCTCAGCATTGCCAAGAGAAATATACTTGTCCCAAAAAGAAATCTGCAATAATTGTAGTTTCAAATCTCCCAACAAGCTGAGCCTTGAGTAGTTGAGACTTGTAATTGCAATTCCCAGATAAAGATAAACGTTCCAACTTCATCTCTTTGGCCAATTTTATATAAGTTATTCCCCAGAAGCCTGCTCAACGATGCAACATATTTGTGTGTCCCACAGAATATGGGAAATTCCAAAGGAGTTGTGCTAAGTCTTTTTCATGGATGAATGTCTATAGAGATTCTCAGTCAACTGGGTCATGGATGTCCCAAAAAGCAACTGGAATTTCTTTAGTTTTTTTTTTTTCCTTGAAGAGGTTTCACTTCTCATCCAAGAAGATTCTTCAGTTCTTCTTCCGAACTGAAGAAGCTAGTTGGATGAGAAACAAAACATTTTCAAAGGAATGTCTATGGGGATTCTCAGACATCCAGGTTACAGTTGTTCTAAAAGTGCTTTTTTCCAAAAAGCAACTGGACTTTCTTGATTGTTTTCCTTGAAGATGTTTCGCTTCTCATCCAAGAAGCTTCTTCAGTTCTGAAGAAGGGGCGGGGGGACTAAGGAAGTTCAGTTGCCTTTTTGAAAAGGACTTTTGGGTTTGAGAAAGGGTGACTTCAATAGCAATAGCAGTTAGACTTATATACAGTTTCATAGGGCTTTCAGCCCTCTCTAAGCAGTTTACAGAGTCAGAGTCAGCATATCGCCCCCACAGTCTGGGTCCTCATTTCACCCACCTCGGAAGGATGGAAGGCTGAGTCAACCTTGAGCCGGTGAGATTAGAACCGCCGATCTGCAGATAACAGTCAGCTGAAGTGGCCTGCAGTACTGCACCCTAACCACTGCACCACCTTGGCTCTTACCTTCAATCCAGCAAAGAGCAAAGGAGAGAGCTTATTGAAACAAACACAGGTAGTCCTCCACTTATAACAGTTCATTTAGGACCATTCAAAATTACAACAGCGTTTAGGACCGTTCAAAGTTACAACAGGGCTGAAAAAAGCAACTTACGACTATTTTTTTTTTACACTATTTTTTTTTAGAAAAGCACCTTTGGGACTTCATGGAAAAACTTCACAGATTCAAGGGGCTTTTCAATTCACTCCCATTAGACCATGTTGAGGCCTAATCATCTCCTGAGTTTTATTTCTATTCCCAGGCTGCCTTCAAATGCGCCAATTAATTTCTTCCCGATAAAGCCGTGGCACTGACTTGCAATTAAAGATTTCTCAAATGGAGAAAAGACAAAAAAGCATTTCCATATAGCAGTGCAAACATTGTGACTCGTACCCTTCAGATTGTAATTCTCAGAATTTAACAGTGAGTTTCGTACAACCAATATCACAGCCTCCAGACTACTCACATGCTCCTAGGAAATGTACTCATTATAAACCAAAGACGGTGTGTGAGCTTTGTGCTGTCCATTGTTGAGTAGTGTTGATGGCAGGCTGATTTAATTCTTGCCAGTAAAAAGCCACTGGCTCAAACGTACCTATAAATATTCCAGCACAATTTGTCTTTAAATATTCCAGTGTGTTTTCATCCCCAACTTGCTTTTCTTTAAAGGTAAAGGTTCTCCTTGCACATAGGTGCCATTCGTTCCTGACTCTAGGGGGCAGTGCTCATCTCAGTTTCAAAGCCAAAGAACCAGCGGTATCCGAAGACGTCTCTGTGGTCATGTGGCCGTCATGACTAAATGCTGAAGGCGCACGGAACGCTGTTCCCTTCCCACCAAAGGTTGTCCCTATTTTTCAACTTGCATTTTTACATGCTTCCGAACTGCTAGGTTGGCAGAAGCTGGGACAAGTAACGGGAGCTCACTCCGCTACGTGGTGCTAGGGATTCGAACCACCAAACTGACAACCTTTCTGATCGACAAGCTCAGCATCTTAGCCACTGAGCCACCAATTCATTTCTTCCCGATAAATGGGATGGGGTTACCAAGGGGAGGGGGTTGGGTCACATATTGATATATATGATTACGCGCGCTTTTGCGTCAGATAGCAATAGCAATAGCAGTAGACTTATATACCGCTTCATAGGGCTTTCAGCCCTCTCTAAGCAGTTTACAGAGAGTCAGCATATTGCCCCCAACAATCTGGGTCCTCATTTTACCCACCTCGGAAGGATGGAAGGCTGAGTCAACCCTGAGCTGGTGGGATTTGAACCGCTGAACTGCTGATCTAGCAGTAGCCTGCAGTGCTGCATTTAACCACTGCGCCACCTTGGCTCTTGCTTTGCCTAGCTACTATCTACTCATGACCAGTAAAAGTACTCTTAATTCTGCAAAATGGAGTTGAGTGGTTTCTTTCTTGGTTACTGAGCGAAGCAGCCTTGACACTGTTTCTTTTAAATTTTGTTTTTTTTTCTCTCTCTAGGTATTGACATGTAAAGAGTGGCTACATGATTTGATACGGGGTATCTTTAAATCACTGGAAAAGCTGAAAGAAAAACTCAACCTTTGTCTACAGTGCACTCTGCACTCCTTTCCTTCAATAATGAGCAATATTGCTGGTTTTAAGCTCAGGTGATGATAAAACATTGAATTAAAGAGATGATAAGGCATTGAGTCTGACCCACAGCGTTAAATTGAATTTGCTGATAAAGGGTTATTCTACCTTTCCATCTCACTGTCAGACACCTGAAAAACAAGTGCTTTCTTTCTTATCCCTTGCTTAACCTCGATCAGTCATCTTCTTGAGCTCTTTAAACAAGTTATATATGGAAAAAAAAGTAGAATAAGCTGATTAGCAATTGTTTGCAACACGTATCAGCAAAGTACATAAGTACAGAAACATCTCCAAGAATAGCAGGGGCAAAGAGCAAAGTCAATGTTTTGAAATAATCAGACCACTTAGTAATAAAAGGTTTAGAACTAGCTATACCCATGCACAGAAACTGCATTCTGAACAGACATTTAATATTTCCGCCTCTTACAGAAAACATTGCCTCTTTTTCAATAGTAAAAAAGAAAATCTTCAAAGTTAAAAAAATTCTTAATTTTAAAACAACTCAATAAATATAGGTAGTGAACTGGAATGACTGAATCATGCCATAAATTTATCTCAAGGCAATGGCTTATTTTGTAAAGAAAAATAATAATAGGAAGATCAAAAGCCTGCAGTTTGTTCCTTTAAGAATCTTTGGCCTGCCACACTCTCATTAAGGGGAGGGGGATAGCAAGGGGTGGAATGTGTTGTTTTCAAAATAAAAAAATTCCTTTCTAGAAGCTCAAGGTCATCTTTTGTCTCTGCACCTTTGCACCTGACCGGAAGCAGCTTGGCATGGGTGCTAGAATGGAAGAAGAAGATTGGACCATGTGATGGATTATGAGTGTGGGGACAAGATCATGAACTTTTAACTGGGTGGGCTTCTGATGTAATATCCAGTATTGGGATTTCATAGCATAATGCCAAGATGTCTGATCTATTATTAAATTGGAACTTTAAGTATCGTTTTGCTTCGGACTCTGATTTAATTCTACATGATACTTGGAACGCTGACACCTACAAAGCCAGAGTTGAGAAGAGAGCAACAGATAGTAAGTACTACCTCTGCAAAGAAGTTGAAGAAACAGTAGGCCACCTGCAAGAAAATCACACAGACACACTTACAAACAATGAAATGATAAAAAAGCAACAATGGTACCCTGGAAGATCTTCAAGGAATACCATTTTGCCTACAATCAAAAACTGGTGGGACCATACAATAGAGAGAGTAATAGAAAATGAAGACGTTAAAGGCCTCTGGGACTTTAGAATTCAAATAGACAAGCATCTGCCACATAACACTCCAGACATAACAACTGTCAATAAGAAAGACAAAAAAGTGTGGATAGTAGATGAGGCAATACTTGGAGACTGCAGAAGAGAAAAGAAAGAACTGGAGAAGATTTTAAAAAAAATACAAAGACTTGCAAATAGAAATAGAAAGACTGTGGCAAAAGAAAGCAAATATAGTCTCAATAGTCATAGGCTGGACTATCCCGAAACATCTGGAGCACCATTTGAACATCATCAGCAGGTGAATTTGAAAATTCACCATCAATCAATTGCCAAAGGCAGCTTTAGTTGGAATGGCTTACTTCCTATAACGATACCTCTTAGGCCACATCAACATCTGTCTAGTCCAGCGATGACTAACCTTTTCCCCATCCCATTCCAAAAGTGGGGGGAGTGCAGGGGGGTCGTGCACAGCTGTGCCCACACTCGTAATTCCATGGGTGCAACTCTTGTGCATTCATGTGCGACCGCCCCCACCCTCCCTCCACTTTTGGTGCATGATTGACCCATTTTTTGCCCTCCCCAAGCTCCAGAGGTTTTCTAGGAGCCTGGGGAGGGCAAAAATGGGCTCCATCCCCCCCGGAGGCCCTCCGGAGGCTTCAGGAGGCTTTCCTGAAGCTTCAGGAGGCGAAAAACGGTCCAGAAGTTCAGGAATGGACTTTCAGTTTGCCCATAGGGCAGTTTTTTTGCCGTCTGGAGGCTTTCCTGAATAATACATGAGCAAAAAAAAGGTAAACCACTCCAAACTTGATTGCAGAAAATATGACTTCAGCAACAGAGTGGTTAACACCTGGAATGCACTACCTGACTCTGTTGTTACATCTTCAAACCCCCATATCTTTAACCTTAAACTGTCTAGTGCGGACCTCAACCCTTTCCTAAGAGGTCTGTAGGGGGTGTGCATAAGTGCACCAGCATGCCTACCGTCCTTGTCCTACTGTCCCCATTTAGCAATAGCAATAGCAGTTCGACTTATATACCGCTTCATAGGGCTTTCAGCCCTCTCTAAGCGGTTTACAGAGTCAGCATATCGCCCCCACAGTCTGGGTCCTAATTTCACCCACCTCGGAAGGATGGAAGGCTGAGTCAACCCTGAGCCGGTGAGATTTGAACCGCCGAACTGCAGATAACAGTCAGCTGAAGTGGCTGCAGTACAGCACTCTAACCACTGTGCCACCTTGGCTCTTTATTCGTACCCATTTCCTGTGTTCATGTTCATGTTGATATTTACACCTACTATCTCGTACGTATTTGACAAACTAAATAAATAAATGTCCAAGGTCCCTTTGAACTCTTATTCTGTTAAACATGTAATTAAGACACAGACAGGCAAGAGAAAGATAAATAATACAACAATACAGGCTTTCACCCACCCCTCCTCTTATGCTTTTCCTCTCATTCTAAATAATTAAAGATCCAAGCTATCAAGTCAATTAGACAACGTCTGTATTCACCCACCAGGATTACAGATTAACATCACTTCTTTTTCCACAATATTAGACCAAATTTTAACAAAAAACCCACTTGAGAAGTCGACCTAACACTATATTATTCTGTGTGTTGTCCCAACATCCATTCATGTAGTTTCAACTTTACAATTTTGAATGTGAATTTTAGTGTTACTGGCTGCTTAAAGCCTGCAAGAAAGACCAACTTGCTTGTCCAATAATTTTGATAAAGTTGGGGCCTCCAGAGTGTTTCACAAATTACCACTGACCATAAGATAAAATCCTTTAAAAAAAATCCCTTTCAGTTGCTTTTACCTTTTCTGACAGCTAATTCCCTGGAAATGACAATTGCTAATCTAACCTGTTGGTCTACCTATCCTTTTTAGGAAATTAAAATACTGAATATACAAATTAGTTAGCAATGCTGTGAACCCCAGTGCAAAGGAATTCCCCATTTAACAGAATGGAAAAGACAATCTAGAGGCTTAATTTAGATCATTTTTAATTGTGTTGTGGCCCACCAGTAGCCAACAGAGCTGGCAGCAGATTCGGAGAGTGGAGAGGTTGGGGAGGAACATGGGCCAATCCTGGAGTCTGGGGAAGGCTCTGATGAGGGCTCTGTGTCGGAGGCAGAGAGGGGGCCAGAGCCGTATGCCAGTTATCAGCTGCCTTCAGAGTCAGACATCAGTGAAGCAGACGAAGAGGTGGAGCCTGTTCCCAGTGTGAGCATGTGCAGAGTTGCCAGACAAAGGGAACAGCTAAAGAACAGGGGTTGACTTGGGAGTAAGGCCACCTGTGGATGATAGCAATAGCAATAGCAGTTAGACTTATATACCACTTCATAGGGCTTTCAGCCCTCTCTAAGCGGTTTACAGAGTCAGCATATCGCCCCCACAGTCTGGGTCCTCATTTCACCCACCTTGGAAGGATGGAAGGCTGAGTCAACCTTGAGCTGGTGAGATTTGAACCGTCGAACTGCAGCTTAGCAGTCAGCTGAAGTGGCTGCAGTACTGCACTCTAACCACTGTGCCACCTCGGCTGAATGGCCCCTCCCAGAGGAAGTAAAAGAGGAGCAATAGGGGAGTGGAGTTTGCAGGAGATAATTGGTTTGCTTAATTGGTTCGTGACTCTCCGAGACTCCTTGCCAACTCCTTAATGATGAAGATGCTGCAATGATCATAAGTGTTAAAAATGGTCGCCAGACTTTTTTCAGTGCCATTTTAACTTCAAATAGCCACTAATTGAAGTCAAGGAATAGAATAGAATAGAATAGAATAGAATAGAATAGAATAGAATCTGGAGGGACCTTAGAGGTCTTGTAGTGTAGCCCCTGCTGAAGCAGGAGAACCTATACAATCTCAGACAAGTGAGTATCCACTCCCTTCTTAAAAACCTCCAAGTGATGGAGCACCCATGATTTCTGGGGCAGGCTCTTCCACTGGTTAATTGTCCTCACTGTTTGGATGTTTCTCCATGATTCTAGGCTGCTTCTCTCTTTGATCAGTTTACTCCTAGGGCTTCTAATTTTACCATCATCATTTGGGTGTGATGAACTGGGAGAAACGTTTCAAACTCTGTCCAGTCTCTTCTTAAAAACCTCCAGTGATGAAGCATCCACAACATCTGAAGGCAAGCCATCCCACTGGTTAATTGTCCTCACTGTTAGAAAGTTTCCCCTTAATTCCAGGTTGCTCTTCTCCTTGATTAGTTTACATCCATTGTTTCTTGTCCTGCCCTCTGGTGCTTTGGAAAATAATTCGATCCCCTCCTCTTTGTGGTGGCCTTTCAAAGACTGGAAGACTGCTATCATGTCCTCCCTAGTCCTTCTTTTCTGTAGACTAGCCAAACCCAAATCCTTCAACAGTGAAACAGTTCCATTCCATTCTTTAAACATGCATTATCCTTTGGAGGAGATTTCATAAAACATTTCATTTCCTGTACTGCAGTGGGGCGGGGGGAGAGAAATCTTCACCACAGAGTGCAAAAAACACACAACCTGAACACTCAAGACGAGGCAGCTTCACAGCTGGTTTGTTCATACTTTGCAGTATTTGTATTGGACGATTTATAGACTCCACATGCCATCACTTTCCCTTTGCTTCCTAACGGTTGACACAGTCTTTTTGCAAAGTGCAGAAGAGTTCATTTTGTAAACCTCTAGGAAGTGTTTGTCAGAGGGTTGAGGTTTTGTTTTTTTTCCCCCAGTCTTAAATGACTTTGAAAAGGTAGGAAAAAATATCATAGAATCAAGAATTAATCAGCATTTTCAGAAGAAAAAACATTGTTTAATGATGCTATTTTTTTCTTGGTCTTCGCTAACAAGTGAAAAACATATCCCAGAAGTAAATTTTACTTTTGATTGGCTCTTTTTTTTCCCAAGTCAAGTCAGAAATGCTAATCTTTAAATTACATTTATCAAACGTATTATGTAACTAGGTTTAGCAATAGCAATAAAACTTAGACTAATATACTACTTTACAGTGCTTTACAACCCTCTCTAAGTGGTTTACAGAATCAGCCTATGGCCCCCAACAATCTGGGTTCTCATTTTACCCATCGTGGAAGGATGGAAGGCTGAGTCCACCTTGAGCCTGGTGAGATTCAAACTGCCAAATTGAAGGCAGCCGGCAGTCAGCAGAAGTAGCCTGCAGTACTGCACTCTAACCACTGCGCCACCATGGCTCAGTTTAACTGAAAATGTAATGGGTGGAATGGAATAGGTGGAAAAATCCATCAGCTGCTTTATTCTACTTTTTGACCCTTCTATGGAATCCTGAGCTTTTTTTTTTTTTTTTTACAGTTCCTAAATATTGTACCACTAGCATAGAAAGATTGACAGCATATAAATTTGGTAAATAAATGAATATAATGAAGAACTTAGTCACCCCGGCAGTGTCTGATCATTACTTCATTATTGTTTTCTAATTTATTTTTAAAAAATACTTATTTTATCTTACTTTTCCTCTCATGCTTTAAGAACACTTGCAAGGAGAGCTGGTCTCATTCTGTCCTAGTAAAACTGGGTTAAAATAATAAGGTTTATGATCGATGAAGGCTTGGACCTTTTCCATGGCTCAATAATTTCAAAGTACGGGTGGCAGGAACAACCTTTTCTGTTATTGGGAGATAACATTGAAACCAGTGGTGGGATTCAGCCAATTCGCACCTATTCTGGAGAACCGGTTGTTAACTTTCTAAACAGTTTGGAGAACTGGTTGTTGGAAGAAATCTCCTTTTGTTTTTTCCCACTTTACAGGGCTAAGGAAGGCAGGAAGGAAACATTCTGGTGTTGTCTCTTTGTCAGGTTTAATGAAAAGAAGGACTAGGGGAGACATGATAGCAATCTTCCAATATCTCAAGGGATGCCACAAAGAAGTGGGAGTCAAACTATTCTCCAAGGCACCTGAGGGCAGGACAAGAAGCAATGGGTGGAAACTAATCAATCAAGGAGAAAAGCAACTTAGAATTAAGAGCTAGAACTGACAGAACAATGGATCCATGGAACAACTTGCCTCCAAAGTTGTGAATGCCCCAACACTGCAATTTTTTAAGAAGATGTTGGACAACCATTTGTCTGAAGTGATGTAGGGTTTCCTGCCTAGGCAGAGGGTTGGACTAGAAGACCTCCAAGGTCCCTTCCAACTCTTTTATTCTATGTTTCTTTCTGTTGATACATGGAGCTTCCAGGTATCATCCAGACCTTATCCCTTCTACACAGTGTGTTCTGTGTTTTTTTGCATCCTAAATTTGATGTGAAATCAAGTTTCAGACTTCAGAACAACCCAAGTTCTAATAAAGCTTGGGCAAAGATGTTTTTGTGGTTGCAGAACCACATTCATCCTACAAACTCTTATCAAGGACTTGAAAATCTTTAAATGCTCTTTAATACATTGTCAGAAGCGATAAGAGCTTGTATGAGTTCTTATCTTGAAATCTCTTGGGTTATTTTTCTGAAGGTTACTGTCTTTTTCCCCCTCTTGGAAGCTAGACTTGATGATTTGTAAGCCAGACATATGTAGCTAGACATCACAGATACAAACATATTGAGTAAGAAGCACCAACTCATGCTGGCAAGTATACTTTCTGATGGGTTAAAAATAGCTAATATGCATACCAAAATTGCCACAGGGAGGTGGAACAAGATCATTTTGAGCATCTTAACCAAATTTCCCTGCTGCCTAATTTCTGAGGTTTTTCAGAAACTAAATTTCTTGCGATTTCTGTCTTTCCTAAGATGGAGGTATTAAAACTCTGGAGAAAACTTTGCCCAGACATGTTGACAATCAAAATTATAGTAGTGGGCTGGGAGGAAAAGGCTGATCCAGAAATCTTTTAACCACAAATCACATCTTCTATTCTTGTTCATTAGATATTAGAGTTGAAACTTGTGTGAGAGAAAACTCACATTGTTTAATCCAATTTACATTCTATTAGCAGAACATCACATACCACACTAGCTGTTTCAACCAAGCTTAACAGCCAGAGGTGGGTTCCTACCAGTTCGGACCTATTCGGTAGAACCGGTTCGTCAAATCTACCGAACCGGTTAGAAGAGGTTCCACCAGTGGACCCGTAAAGCAGGCCACACCTACAGAAGAGGTTCCAAAAATTTTTGAAACCCACCTCTGACACACACACACACACACACACACACACACACACACACACACACACACACACACAGAGAGAGAGAGAGAGAGAGAGAGAGAGAAAGAAAGGAAGGAAGGAAGGAAGGAAGGAAGGAAGAAAGAAAGAAAGAAATAAAAAAAGAAAAAGTGGGAGAGAGATGAAAGAAAAAAAGGAAAAATGGACAGAGAGACAAAAGGAAGGAAAGAGAGAGAGAGAGAGAGAAAAATAAATAAATAAATAAATAAATAAATAAATAAATAAATAAATAAATAAAGAAAGAAAGAAAGAAAGAAAGAAAGAAAGAAAGAAAGAAAGAAAAACACATGGCCGGCAAGCCACTCCCACAAAGGAGGCCACATCCACAGAGTAGGTTCGAAAATTTTTTGAAAACCACCACTGTCAACAGCATAACCCTTGATAGTCAGACTGTTTATTGTTTTATCACAAATGAGATCAAGGAAATATTAAATTACACATTTTGGGATTCATTCATTTTTTTTTTAACCTTGACACAAAGTTTTGTTGAAAAAGAAACATGCTGTGTTTTAAAATACATACATTTTAAGAATGTCATTATTGCTCTACTAGTTATCCATATTGTAAAAGTTTAATCTATTAAAAGCTAGAACAGTTATTTGAATTCAAATAAATTTTAACGGTTTCACTTAAATTTCTCTGAACATTGTCTTGTCAACTAATGGAATAACAACGAAAGCTTTCATTAAAAAAAAAAAAATCCTGACATAGTTACTAATGTCCAGACGTGAGCTAAAGAATCAGTAATTGAAAGTCACTGCTTTTTACTTAAATTTACCTTAAAGGTAAATAATCACCAGCACTATCAAAACATTTAAAGATTCTTATCGTGAATTTCTACTGTCAAAGATGCCTCTCCTTTCTGTTTATCATTAATTTGTTTCTGCCAGACCAAGGGGATACCTTGGAATTGTGTGAAAAATAGGACAACAAAGCAAATTCTTCCTTCCTGCCCTCATTCATTCATTCATTCATTCATTCATTGATTGATTCATTCATTCATTCATAGCATTTATATAGGCTCTTGTAACAAACTATGGGTGGCTTGGATCCTCTTCTCCATTAGATTCAGGGTGGTGGGGTGGGATGGGAAGGGAAGGGATGGAATGGAATGGAATAGAATATTGGAATGATGATGGACTGAAGAATATGATGAGATGGGGTGGGATGCAATAGGAAGGGATGGGATGATATGGGATGGAATGCAATGGGAAGGGATGGGATGCGATGGGAAGGGATGGGATGGGATTCAATGGGAAGGGATGGGATGAGATGGGATGGGATGGGATGGGAAGGAATAGAATGGAATGGAATAGAATAGAATATAATAGAATATTGGAATGATGATGGAATGAAGAATAAGATGAGATGGGATGGGATGCAATGGGAAGGGGTGGGATGAGATGGGATGGGATGCAATGGGAAGGGATGAGATGGGATGGGATGGAACAGAATAGAATAGAATATTGGAATGATGATGGAATGAAGAATATGATGAGATGGGATGGGATGCAATGGGAAGGGATGGGATGAGATGGGATGGGATGCAATGGGAAGGGATGGGATGAGATGGGATGGGATGCAATGGGATGAGATGGGATGAGATGGGATGGGAAGGGATGGGATGGAATGGAATAGAATAGAATAGAATATTGGAATGATGATGGAATGAAGAATATGATGAGATGGGATGGGATACAATGGGAAGGGATGGGATGGGATGGGATGGGGTGGAATGGAACGGAACGGAATGGAACGGAACAGAACAGAACAGAACAGAACAGAACAGAACAGAATATAATAGAACAGAATAGAATAATAACTTTATTATCACTTTGAAAGTACACTAATCAGCATTAAATTAAAATTTCATTGCATATATCTAAGTACACTTCACCTCCAATATACCCTATATACACATGACAAAATAAATAAATAAATAAATAAATAAATAAATAAACAAACAAACAAACAAACAAATAAATAAATAAACATGCATACTCTATTATATATTATATAACACAGAAAAACAACACACTCTAGTTCGGATGTATACATGTGCATGGAGAGAAAAACAAAACTTGTGAGTTTACCAGATGGATGGCATAGGGAACAAAGCTGTCACAGAATCTGTAAATCCTGCTAGAAATGCCTCAAAGCCTCCTCCCAGATGAAAGCAACAGAAACAGACCGTAAAGTGGGCGTGTGGGGTCTCTAACAATGCTTTGAGCACTAAGCACATAGCACTTGTAAGCAGTATCCCGAATCATTTTTCAAGGAAAGGGGTGGGTGTTAATTTCCTACAGCTGTTTCCAGGATGGCCCCACAGGCCATATCTAATCACCCTGCGGACCTGCTCTGGCTGTGGCTCCTGGGTCTTGAGTTTGAATCCCGCCAGGTGCCATTAAGAAAGCAACCCTAAATAGAATGGGTCTTTAGTTTAAAACAGCGGAGCGGTCTCTTGTATTCTTTTTTAAAAATCAATTTTACATTTAAAATAGTGCAACACAGCGAAGCCTTTGTGGCCATACAATCACAATCTATCTATCTATCTGTTCTGACCCCCCGCTCCTTGCTCATTCAGAAACGACAGCCACACACACAGCTTGCAAAGGAATGTCTTTATCAGTCCCGGCTTTTGCTGGCTGTGAGCCCAAAGTAAACATAGATAAATTCTCTGGCAAAAAGTTAAACAGCAAATGCAAAAACAAACTCTCACAGCAAGCCAGGTTTACATAAAGCAAATCACTTATCCAAGTGCTTCTTTGAATCATGAACACGAACTAGACCAGGAACGGAACGGAACTAACAAACGAACGAACAACATTGACTTCTGCAACTAAGGCGTGGCACCATCAGTCTTTTATCCACAGAAGGAGATCCTTAACGAGCCCCAGCTGCTTGTTATCTTCTCCTGTGAGCATCCTGAAACCACTCACAGGAGATTTCTGTGTCAGTCTGATAGCAGCTCCAAAGGCTTCTACCGAGCCACTACACTATTCCCCACCGCAGGGCCCTTCCCCCGGGTCTGAGGGTCCGGATGCGGTCGGAATGGATTGTCCATAAGATGGCCCGCACTCATCTCCTGTGTTTCCTCCTTCATAATTCCCAAATACCTGCAGGAACATTCCCCTTGATCCAATGCTCCCCAGGTATCCGGTGGCCACAACGTCTCCTCCCACCCTGTGCGGCATCGACACCCCGTCCAGGGTCCTCCACCCTCTCCAAGGCCGACCCACCAGCCCCCGTGCTGTCGGAGTCTGGCGGCAGCTCTAACAGCTCCGGCTGAGCCCTAACACCCTGTCCAGGGTCCTCCACCTCCTCCAAGGCCAACCCATAAGACCTCTCACTGTCGGAGTCCGGCGGCAGCTCCACCGATCCCTGCCAGGCCACCATCCATCCATCCATCCATCCATCCATCCATCCATCCATCCATCCATCCATCCATCCATCCATCTATCTATCTATCTATCTATCTATCTATCTCTATCTCCTACCTACTTACCTATCTTCTATCTATCTATCTATCTATCTATCTATCTATCTATCTATCTATCTATCTATCTATCTATCTATCTATAATCCCATCCATTAGCTGTCACCCTACTTAGTACATTATCTATCCTTCTATCCAATCACATTCTTTACAATTTGTTCCAGTCTTGTTGCCTTGTCTTATACCAGTAATAAAGTCTGTTCCAAACTTCATAATATTCCGAGTCCCCTTTATTTTTTTAGTTCTAGGGTGAGCCTATCTGCTTCTGCGCAGCCCGAGATTTTCCTAGCTATGTCTAACTCTGATGGGATGCTTTCTTCTTTCCAATATTGTGTCTAGGTTATTTGTGCCGCAGTTAATACATGTATAATTAGATAGAGCACTCTCTTGTATTCTTAACATGAAAGCAAACACGCTTTGAAAATGTAGACGGAGGCTCCGTTCCTGAAAACAGCAGGAGAAACATCACAATAGAAGAAAACAAATGTAACAAACAGGTCCAACACTTATCATCAAGATCCCTGGCATGTTAGGGCAAAATTCCTGGCTGTCTCGTGTTTTCAGAGTTGGTAATTTCAGTTAGAAATTAAATTTGACCTGAACCGCATATCAAGCTGTCAACTTCATTCACTTAAATTAAGTGTAACTTGTGGCGCCTGAACAATGAAAATCAGCAAATTAGTTATTAGGCATTTTTTACGCAGTGACTAAAGCACTTTTGGGAAATCTCCGGAGGCAATTCTTACTTGGAAAGTCACAAAGGACATCACATCAAAAATGAATACAGACAAGTGACATTGATGGCAGTTATCGAAAAGGCCCCAAAACTTCAACAACTTTTTTTTTTACCTTGGTAAAGAGAGCAATTAATCTCTTTCCCCAAGGGAGTCACTAAAAGAAAAAAAAAGGAATACAGAATTCCCTCTTGGGAAGCAGGAGCAAAATAACTGCAGTGGGCATTAAATATGCAAAAGGCCATTAGGTGTGATTAAAGATTAATTCTTTGTCAAAAGACAGGCCCTGGGATCATTAAAGGTCATGACTTAAGCCTTAATCGTTTGGTTTATTGTTTTTATTTAATTAGCTCAGCTTAATGACTCTTCAGTTATTGATGTGGGGTCACTAGAATATTAACCAGGAGCCTCACTGCCTGAAGCTGGTTTCACTATCAACATTGAGAACACATAACAGAGAAGAGAAATAACATTTACAAGATGGAAACCTTTACTGAGGGAAGGATGGTTCTGAGAGTAGAATGGAATGGAATGGAATGGAATGGAATGGAAGGGAAGGGAAGGGAAGGGAAGAGAACAACAAGAATGGAATGGAATAGAATAGAAAATATGGAATGGAATGGAGTGGCGTGGCGTGGCGTGGCGTGGCGTAGAGTAGAGTAGAGTAGAGTAGAGTAGAGTAGAGTAGAGTAGAGTAGAGTAGAATAGAATAGAATAGAATAGAATAGAATAGAATTCTTTATTGGCCAAGTGTGATTGGATCCACAAGGATTTCTCTTTGGGCCTTAAGCTCTCTGTGTACATAAAATATATAAGTGATAAATCATGATCATAGCCATCATAAATACATTTACCATGAATCATAAGATACAACACATAATGATACTCTAGATAGATAACAAAAATCATAAAGAAGGGAGGGGGAAGGGGGAGGGAGGGAGAAAGAAAGAAAAAGAAAGAGAAGAGAGAGAGAGAAGAGAGAAGAGAGAAGAAAGAGAAGAAAGTAATAAAGAAAAAGAAAGGGAAAGAAAGAAAGAAAGAAAGAAAGAAAGAAAGAAAGAAAGAAAGAAAGAAAGAAAGAAAGAAAGAAAGAAAGAAAGAACGAACCTGATGGAGCATAGCTCCTGAAGATAAGAAATTAAGAAAGAGATAGAGGGGAAATTTTAGAATTTTTAGAATTTTATTAGTATTTGTAGGCCGCCCTTTTCCCTGAGGGGACTCAGGGCGGCTCACACAAACTGGGAAGGGGGAATACAGACATTAAGACAAAAAACATGTAATAAAATAGCAAGCAACATACATTCATCATTCGGGAGGGGTAACTATCCTATCCCCAGGCCTGACGGGCGAGCCAGTTCTTCAAGGCTATGCGGAAGGCTTGGACGGTGGCGAGGGTACGAATCTCCACGGGGAGCTCGTTCCAAAGGGTCGGGGCTACTGCTGAGAAGGCCCTCCTCCTTGTAGTTGCCAGCCGACACTGGCTGGCCGATGGGATACGGAGGATCCCATCGGCCAGCCAATATTTGGACTCTCTCAAATGGAGAGGCAGATTTCCAGGTATTTCAAACTTCCAAGGTTCCAGAGTTGTATATGGTTGGGAAAAGCAGAGTCCAGCTTTTCAGGGGGAAAAAAGCCTTCCATCCATGCAGAACCAGATTTTGAACAGTCTACTGAGGACACTTTTCCTAATCTGCTTCTTAACCCATGAAGACACACGTAGACAGGGACAGAAATCAGACAGGACAATGTGCTACTAAGGATATGCTGGCAGTAACATACACGACAAAACACTTCTTTTGCAAACAGTTGACTGCGATAATAATATATCCTTTTTTTCATGGTCCCTGTGAAAAAGAAGAAAACCTCCCAAGAACTAGTTTGTACTTCAGTCCTGAGTAAAGCTGCAGTTTTCGTTCTAAGAGCTTCGTGTCCCCCCAATCTCATTTTTATTTCATTTCCGGAAACCTTTGTCTCCCTTTTAAAACATTGAGGGTGACAAGCAAGGATCTCATGTCACTTCTTTTATTAAAATATAGATATATCCTGCTTGATGTATAATATATAAGCGATACATTATACAGCAGTTTTTTCCTTGTATTGAAATTTTAGGATCAAAATACTGGTACCTGGGCTTTGTCAAGATTTCGTGATGTTTCTAACGTGGCTTTGAAATCTTGATTATTATTGACGAAGCGGGGACAGCTCCCCAAAGCTATCAAACTGTATTCTCAAGTCATGATGGAGATTCTGGGACATCAGAATTTTAAGCATGATTAAACATGAAGTGAGAAACTTTTTAAGGAAACATACAACTCCGACAGCACAGATTGTAAAGGCTTACAGAAGTTTATGGTACTTTAACAGCAGATAAGTCATCTAAGATGTATAAAGGCATGTCAAATGAAAGTTGGAAGTGTAACTTAGAACAAGGAGAAGGAGAAAAGGAGAAAGAAAAGGAACTGAATGAAGAATGGGAAGATATCATAGAAGAAAAAGAGACTGAAAAAGAAAAATACTTAGATGATTATACTGGCAGTTACAGTTACATACCCAAAGGAGGCAAGGGGGAAGTAGTACCAAAAAAGGGAAAATTAAATAGCAAAGGTGGGATTAACAGGAAAAGATGGGGGG